>NW_019245366.1:94927-122322 GCF_002742605.1 Olea europaea var. sylvestris | reverse complement strand
GTGTGTGTGTGTGTGAATCCATTTCTCTCAAGGTAATGTGTTCTATCGTAGGCAAATCATTATCAAAACTCTCCTACACACACACTCTCTCTTTTATCTAATCACACTCTCTCTTTTATCCGATCGTTGATTTGATCAGCAAAACACAAACGATCATCGTTCATTTTTTCGATCAATAATCCTTCGCATCCTAATGATATGTACCAGCGTATATGTAAGGTTACATACTGTTGGCCACTCGATTAGTCAGATTTTGAGGTCAACAGATTGGTATCGTCTATTGGGATGATACATTATATTCTCACGACATCCAAAAGGTCACTAGAAGGGATAATCTTTTGAGTAGTTTCTTCAACCAAAATATAGAGGCCAGTCATTAAAAATGAAGGAAAAGTGGCCACTGACCAAGATATGACAATTTCCTTGAAAACAAAATATTTTGATCATTGTTCTCGCCATTAAAATGGCTACCTAAAGAAGATTTGAAAATCAATTATCCGTTACAAATAAGAGAAGACTACAAGAAGAGAGGTGATCGGAGCTACAAAAATTACACAATAGAAGCAAGTAACATGAATTTTCAAAGTCCAAAAAGAAAAAAGGGGAGCACTCACTACTTCTTTGTTTACTATCTCACCGATGTTCAAGATCTCATTCTTTTGGAACAACACATTTATTCTTTGGCCACCGATTTTTTTTTATCCTGAGCTCATAATGACCTTTCAGTTATTTGGAGAATAGTTATACTAAAATCACTATAAAATCAATCTAAATTGAAGAATGTTGGAAGGCTAAAAGACATGTTGACCTAAATATTTAACTTTTCGTTTTGATTATCACAAACAAATTGCTTTTATTTGTAACAAATTGAATTCAAGTATTGATAGTGATTATAGCAAAATTGACAAAAATGAAGCCACGAAAATCAAGATCAAGAAATGTGCACATTGACAAATGAAATTGGTTCTCGAAGATCAATATGGAAATAAAATTGGCGATTGACGAACCTAAAGACGGAAATCGAGCCTTCACGTCAAAAATCACCTTGGAGAAAAAGTCGATCATCAAACTCCAAGACATTAGATGTAGATGCTTTGAGTTCATATTTAAAGATAAAACGCTTCAATTCCTAGCATCGACTATAGCTCAAAAGAATTTTTATACACGAAAACAAATTCACATCACAAAAAAAAAATATTTGCATAAAAATTAATTTTAAAAAGGTCAGTATTTCGACAATTAAATATTTACAAAATAAATGAGAAAGTCTTTCAAGAACCTATATTATTCAAATTCAACACGAAGGAAAAATGTTCGGGGGCATTTTTTCCCAACTGAACGTCCGAATGGACAAATTTTTTGCCCATTTGAGTGCTATAAATATCACTTCTCTTTTCATTTGCAACAACCTTCTTTGATCATTTAAATGAGGTTTTTGTTGATCTCAACTACTTTGTTTTCAATCTTTAAAAGACCAAAATATTATTTTTTGAAAAACTTTTTGAGTGATCAAATTTGTGAAAATCTTTTATCTCATTAAAGTTTTTCAACAACTAACACTTGAGCTATACCCATTGTTATTTATTGAAGTGTTAGCCTATTGCTCTTCTAATACTTAATTGTGATCATATCATTTATTAAGAGAGAGAAGCTTTTAGTTCTGATTTTTTTGTTTGTTTGATTGAAGTCCCAAAAATTTTAATGTTGTAAAATGATCAGTGTTCCTTTGTTGGAAGTCACTGGAAGCATTGTAAGGATTGGATTGTGCCATAAGTCAATCAACAATAGTGAAAAAGGCCCTGCTCATGATGGAGAGCTTGGTAACGGAAGACGTAGATCGTTGATTGGATTGAACCTCCACAATTACATCATTTGTGCATTCTTTTCCCTTTTACTTATTAATTGCCTATTAGTGCTATCTTACCTATGCAATTAATTTATTTGTTATCTGTTTAAGACTGCAATTATTTTTGAAAAAGCTTTTACATAACCAATTCACCCTCCATCTTGGTTAGGTATTCTTAGGCTTTCAAGACATTCTATGGTGGATGAGTAAAGAAATCTTTTCCAACACAAATATATTCAGATTTGGAAATTATGCACTCAATCCGCTTGACACATTGCTTGTGCTTAAATGTAGCCTCCAACTACATCAATTGAGGCATTTTACATTATAGATAATGTATTATTATAGGAATGCGGAAGCGAAATTATCTAAAAATTAAAAAATTTCTATAATTCAATAAACAAGATCGTCTAAATGTTCATTGTATCAAGAATAAAGGATTCGAATTTTTATCTAAATTCGATAACCAATTTTTCAATTTTTTGGATCACCAAAGTCAAGGCTACACCGATACTTCAAACCTCCAAGTCTTTTATACTATTCTCCAAAGTCAAGATTACACCGATGGGTGGAAATCTTTTTTTAATTAAATCAAAAAAGTAATTCTTGAACTGGACAAGAAGATAATTGTCGTCTCTTTCTAAATTTGAACACTATAAGACTATGTATTATGATTGTTGTATAGTCTCATAGGATGTCTAGTTTTCATCCATTCTCTATTTATAGAGATAGAATAGTTATAATCATTGCACAATAATAATTTCACATTCAAATAAAAGTTCTAATTAAAATTCAAGTACGAGTTTTAATTAAAGTCCAAATTCAATTAGTTTCATTTAATTACATGTGTTGTTCTAGAACTTCAATTATAATTATGGCCCTGTTTGAGCCACATTCCTTGTAAAAAATATATTCTTAAACAGTAATTTGATATTATTTCAACCACATATTTTTCAATAAAATAATATTATACGTAAATCCAAACATTTTCCTTATTTTTTAACTACACATTTTTCATCAATATACCATTCAAAAATACATTCTTATTAAAATAATGTAGCTCAAACAAGGGCTATAATTAAGTTTACAATTTTCATAATAATTACAGCTTAGCTACCATGAAGATCCCAACACCAGTAAGCAAATGACAAACAATCCTTTTAGGGCATGTTAGATAGGCAGTATTAATGGTTTAGCACCCGTTTGGCCACCATTACATCTCATCAAATTAAATTAAATTTTTCTCTGTCTTATTTTCAATCCCACAATTTTCAATAAAGATAATATTACACGTAAACCTAAAGCTTTTCATTCTTTTACAACTATCCATTTAAAAAAAATATTATTCCCTACATTATAATCAAAATTAATGAGGGCCAAACGGGTGCTTTTACTTATATAGAATAAAATAAAATAAGAAATTTTAACTTGTTTTTCTTGTTAATGTTATTGTTGCGGCACCAAGAGATAGTAGGAGGGGCAGGGAGAATAAAGAAATCACAAAGAAGGTTACTTTTAGCAATAATGCTAGGCAAACACGAGATTGGAACAGGGTGTTAACAGGGATTTAAAATTTGTTGACATGGCAAGAAACAAATAAAAAAAAAAACAAAATTGTTATTTGTACACTATTGGCTTACACTCTACCTAACAGAATGAGTTGGCATGATTTTAAAAATGGAAAAAAAAAAATCAAAGTGCCAGCACGTGATGGACAAAAAATACTAAAAAAATGGATGCCCCTTTTCATTTTCAGACAAGCACCAACTTCACTGTAAACCATTCTTTCTTCAAGGCGCCATTTATTTTCCGCCATTTATTTCCCCCAAAATTTTGGTCCACCCTTAAGCTGCATTTTTGCCCAAATCTTGAGCTCTTTGAGTCACGATCGACCAACGAACCGAGGCACCATTTCTTTAACCACTAAGCTACGTTTTCCCCCAAACTTGGAGATTATTCAACCGCGGTCTACCAACACGTATCCTTCGGCGCCAACGTTCAAACTCCAGAAAGACTTGGACCGACGCCAATGTCCAACCTCTAGAAAGACATGGACCGACCAGTACTTCATAAGTTGATGTCGCTGTTAGTTCTGAAATCTGATTTCCACCTGACCCAACTCATTCACTCGAAGATGGAGATAGACAAAGGTTTGGTTTTGTGGTTTCTGATTAGGAAAAATTGTAATGTGTTAATGGATCCTTGTCAAGAAAATGTGTAATCCCTCTTCTGTGTTAAATGCAGCAAGAAATGGGCTAAGAAACCAATCCCATCTTTCGCTTAAACTGTTCACCTCGTTTTATAATGTTATTCTCTTAGTTTTAAAGCCGCTGGTCATTTTAATCTCCTCATTATCCCGTCTCTTTTCAATATCCTAAAATTGGGGGTTTTCTTTGGTAGGATTTTTTTTTTCCAAAGTGGGATTTGGGATCGGGTCTAAGTTGAGATCTTTAGCTGTAGAAATGGTGGCCTAGTAAATAGATTTTGAATTTTCTATTTTCATTTTTATTTAATATCTTGCATTGGAAACCAATTTCTATAATTTTGGTTTTACAGTGCAGTTCGTTTTTTTTGTCACAGGGAAAGAATGTTTGCAAAATGTGGATGACATTATATTGGTAGAATCCGATAATGAGAATTTGAAGGATGATATGAACTTATTGGGTGATGAAAACTTAGGCGGAGATGGTGTAGTTGTACCTCAAGTGGGTATGAAGTTCAAAGACAATGTTGAATTATTTGATTTTTACAAAAGATATGCGTACGCCATAGGTTTTCCAGTTAGAAAATGAAATTCGAAAAAGGATGATGATGGAGTGATGAGATATCTTACGTGGATGTGTAGTCGTGAAGGGAAAAGTAGTACTAAAATCGGTAGTTTGAAGTTGCAAGAAACTATTCAGACAGGTTGTCTAGCCAGACTGACAACATCAGCACACGATTATGGAATTTGGGGAATTAACACAGTGAATCTTGAACACAATCATAAAACAAGTTCAACCAAGTCGAGGTTGTATCGATGCAATCGGGAGTTAAGTGCACAAGTTAAACGGCGGCTTCAAGTAAATGATATTGTAGGAATTTCATTGCACAAAAGTTACAATGTTGCAGTAGTCGAAGCAGGTGGATATGAAACAAGTTCAGCCATGATTCTTGCTTTCGATTTCAAGTGTGTCAATAACGTTGCAGCAGTTTTAACTCTATGCCAGAGGACACCAAATTCATTCTTTGCATCTTTCTCTTGCAAGGCATCCACACAGGACTGGCTTCTCTCCATCTCCTACTTCCATATAATATTTGAAGTAATGTATAGAAAATTAAGAAGTTCAAAGATATATTACGAAATGAATCAGACTTTTTAACGGGTGCAAACCATGCAATGGTATTAAGTATTAACAAGCATTTCAAATTTTCAATTAACATATTTATATGATATCTTCATAGCAGATGATCATATTCAGAGACTGATCATTCTCTGGTAATTAAGAGGTAAATTGTCTGAACTCAAAACTTATTAATTCTGTCTAATTTGATGAGAGGGTAAAGTTTCATTCTAACATATAACAGAACCTAGAATAAACAATTGCACACATTCCGGTGAATAGTTGTAGGCTTCAAAATGTCCAAATTGTAGGCTCCGCAATTCAAAAACTCCATAACATTACTACACAGATTTCACATTACATTAACCACATAGTAGGCATCAAAATGAAGCCCCCATATCAGTTAAATAGCAGTACACAAATTTCACACTACGTTAACCACAAAGTAGGCATCGAAATGATGTCTCCGCCAAAGTTAAAGAGCAATTTTATTACATCAACAACTACAACTTAGACCCACCACGTTCATTTCTTATCCTCTTCCACAGTCGCTTGTCCTTTGTGTATTGTCACATTTACGGAAATCTCCACATCTTTTTCATAAGTTAGCCGACGGATGGTTTTGAACATGAGACATCTTGAACTAATTCAGGCACCACAAGTTTAGTGGAGGTAATGCCAATGACACTTGATTCACCGCTCGTTTCACCCTCTTTAACCCACTCCTAATCCGCAGTTTGCAGTGCAACAATTGAACAATTTACCTTTCTTCTTACTATCCTTCTCAACTTGAAAACACTTCACAATTGCATGTTTACACCACGGGCATGGACGTTTATTTGGGCACTCCGCAAAGAAGTGACCGTAGCATCTACAACTATGACATATTCCATGATTTTTTCCGGCCATAGTAAGCTACAATTCAACCATGTAGGCAGAATATCAACATGGCATAATAAATAATTCAATTGAATGTTTGCAAAATTTTGATAACATAATGTTTGAGCAAGTGAAATGGAAATTAACAACTACTCCGTAATAGATACATATATACAAGAAAGCAAGTAAAGAACAGTAGCCTTGCACTTGATTGTATCACTCCAAATAATTATCAAATTTCAAATAAAACAACTAATACTAGAAACAACCACCAACCATTTCAAATAAAACAACTAATACTAGAAACAACCAGCAACCACTGACCTTCGCTCATGGACATCCTTAACCACTGTCATTGTTAACTTGTAACTTGACTACTCAAATCTATTTCCTATTTTACTTGTCAAACATTCAATCCGATTCCTATAACGTTGGCAAATGAACTCACCACTACTCAATCCTAATCAATTTATGAATAAACTTTACTCACATTACTTGAGAAACTCAAAATAATTTATCTCGTATAAAAAACAGGAAATTGACGCACCCATATAAATTAGTTCACTTTTAAGTAAATAAGTTCAAAATTAATTTTTTACAAGTCCAAGTTAAAAATAAGAAACTATTTCGTACTCTTCGACAAAACTAACTTCGAAAATTTCGTTGATAAAATAAATACTTAAAAACCAAATATTTTTTAATCTTAGATATCAAAGGTTCTAACTTCATACCATTTCTTAATCATACTCACCAACAAGTTTGCTATAGATTCCGCTTCAAGTGATGGTGCTCGCGGTTGCCAATGACAAAAGACCGATCGACTGGCTGCGAAATGAATACCCAAATAACTAGATCAGATGTATACTGTTGGGGTCGTTTCATTGTCTGACAGATTTGGAGAAGAAGGATGACGTTGGGGTGGAGAGAAGAAATTTTTTGTCGCTAGGGTTCATCCAATTTGGGGATAAAATAAAATGTTGGATTTGGACCAGAAAGTAATCCCCCCATTTTGTTTCCTTTTTTCTTTTCAAAATTGCCATGTCATTCTGTCAAGTAACCCTGTACTCTTATGTACGAATAGCGAGATTGTAAAAAAAATTGGGCATAAAATTTTAAAAAAAGTTAACACATGAAAAGGAGGCTCTGAGAAGGAAGAACCATTATTGATTTTCCCTACCCATTTCGACACTGAATAAGGAGAAAACCCTTCCCTCCAAGCCCGCCATCACCTTAGTCGGAGGGCGGCACTTCCACCATCAGTTGTTAACATTTTCGGCCACACTTCGATCACATCAATTTTCCCCATATAACGCACTTCCCACCTAAACCCATTCCAAATCTTAAAAGGGAAAAAACCTCTCCTCACTGCCTGGCCGTCACCTCAATCGGGGGCACACTGGCACAACTTCCACCAGTGTGTGTAGAAAGTCATTATCAATATCCTTGGTGTTAATAAAATAACTCAAAAAGCTCAATTTCTGTATAGTTTTGCTGATTTGTTACTAGCTTAAATTATAAGATATTTGAAGATTTGGGGAAATATGTGCTCATGGCCTTACCATCTAAGAAATTTGATATTTCCAAAAGTATTTTTAGGAAATAAACAGAGCACAAACCAGAGTTGGAGTAGTTCAGTAGAGTTCATTTTGGTAGATTTGGTGGATTTCTTCTATATAAAGTGAAATATTCAAATACTGCCCTTGAAATAAGGTTCTATGTCCATTTGTTTACTGAGGCTGCCGTGAGAGATCCGAATTGCAGAAGTTTTTTTAACTCCAATAAAAAGCTAACAATATAGCTTAACTTAGATTTAGTATAGGTTAATATGGGTTTTCTTGGTTTGATTATTTTTATGTGTTTTTGTTAAATTAGATTATACTATATTTGTTAAATTATGTGCTTATGTATTGGTTTCTTAAATTAGAAGTATGTTTTTTTTGTTAAATTATGTGTTCATGTCTTGGTTTGTTATATTAGAAGTATCTGTTTTTGTTAAATTTTGTGTTTATGTCTTGGTTTGAAATATTCTCTATGATTTTTTTGCATCGTAGAGTGGGCGGTAGGAATTACAAAATCTATCATAGTTGTAGAGCTAAAGGACATTTCTTTGCCGACTGTCCACGAAAACACCGATGCCCAAATTGCGAGCACGGATTTGAGAAGTGTTTCATGGTGGAGAAGGAGGCTAAAAATAAAGGACGATTATTTCTTTATTGCAATAAGAACTGTGATTTTGGGATTGGCTTGTGAAAGAAGAATCAAGCAGCCAATTATCTAGAGCTAGGGCTTCTTCAGTTAACTTTGCGACGAACGAAACTTGTGAACAAATATCACACATTTTTCGATCTCAAGTTTGCATTTCTGCTGAAGAAGATGTACATATTACGGTGAACGTGAATTAGCAAGGAATCGTTGAAGTGAATTTAGAAGGAAAGTGGTCGACCTGATTAGTAGCTATTCATAAATCTAGTGGCTATTACATAATCTTTTGTATAAGGTCAAATTATTTTCAACGAAGATATGTAAACTATATTTGTAAAGTACATTGATTTATGAGATTAGTCTGAAAGTGCTATCCTCTTTGTATAATCTAGAGAAAATCTACCTTTTAGTTTATCTATTTGTGCTTTCTACATCCATTTTGCAAGATAGATTAAAGGCAGTTTCTTTATTATTTTATCGTGATTACTTTTCATTGGGACATTCTTTGGCCTTTCTTTGGTTCAGTTGCATGAAATTAAGAGAAAATGTGGAATAACTACTTCCAGTTTACATGGCCAATGCACAACATGTTCAGTGTCTCCCTAAATGGATAAGCAATTATAAGACCAAAAAGAGAAGTCAATATTACACTTCCAAAACATAGAAACCAATTAATAATCTACAGAAAATGGATGACCTATCCGATCTACGAAAGGTGAAAACTAGTCTTGAGCATCAAAGTGGAAGCAAACCATAGTCACATCGCACAGCATACAGGCCGAGAAAGCAAATAATCTACAGAAAATGAATCACCAAATAGCTACAACTGGAAATACTGATACATACTTACCAAAAGAAGTCAGTGAACATATAGCTTTCTATCCTTTGCATCAGGAAACTTATATGCTACATACCACATGATACCTATCTTCCTTTAGAACTTGCTTTTTATGTCAACTTGTAGAAACTTAATAGCTGTACATGTATACACAAGAAGGTCAAAGGTAAACTCTCACGAAATCAGATAGTCCACCGTAAGCGATCACATCTCCATTTTCAAATCATTTACATAAACTGACTAGCACAGTTGGTTACTTATTACAGTCATTATGAACATCATATAATTGGACTCATCCGCGTATCTTATCTTGATGAAGCTGCTGTTGTACACATGTTGTCAGGTATTGAAATCGTAGTTGGCTGTTGTCGAATCTTTTCCCCGTGTGCCTGCTTGCTCAAGTGACGCACCTCCTATCGAAAGTGAAATAGTTGAAGACTATATTAGCAATTACAATGAAATAGTATTAAAAATTATAACCACATTCATGATTAAACAATAATGAATAATTGATTTATAATGTCAAATCATGCTCATATCTTTTGAAGTATAAATAACATTTGACGACGATGGCGAAATAAAACTTAAAGATTGTAAGACGCCTAGCAGGTGAACAATGTAGCGGATGAATACTGTGGGAATGGGAATAGTGTTGGTATGGAGTACTGAAAAAATGACATTGGTGTATGCATCGAGTAATGTTGTTGTGACGCATGCTAAACGTCGACTCCATTATCTTGCACATCATTACGCCTCGCACTTTTCCTTTTGTTGATGCTGAAATTCCCTGCATGTGCCCCCTAACATAATCAGTATTTGTATATAATAGTCCATTGCTATCTATAGTTTTTTACTTAAATGTACCTTCGCTATGGTTGAACTCGATTCCAACTGGCCTTTTCTACGCTGTTTCTTGGGCGTCCCCTTTCTGTTCGACAATTGTGGATCCCGCACGTTCACCCTTGTATTATTTTGCAAGGTAGTACATTGTTGAACCGCCTGACTTGTGTGATGCGTGAGGGCATTGCTTCCAATACTCGACCTTCTTGACGTCACCAGTTCTTCACATTGTACTTTTATCCAGTCCATAATCGTACGTGCTCGCCCTTCATCATTGGTAGCAAGGTCTGCAACCTATGCGAATGCGCGACACATGTCATCATATTTCAATTTTCACCAAACCGTCGTAGTTCACTGACACCCTTGCATGTGCTCTACTAACATCTCTCCTCCACCTCTGTAGTATATACTTTTCTGGAAGTAAGGTGACATCGTTGCGAATTAAGACTGCGATCACATGACGACAAACTATTTCCCGAAATCCGAACAAATGGCAGCTGTATACAACTTTGCAATTATCTCTCTCAAAAAGAGACAAAGAATGTTTTTTTTCTTTCTTCAGCCCTCATACATAACATCCTCCCATACTTCGTAAGTCATCTCGGAAGGCCCCTCTAAAGTAGTATGAGGTTGCAATACACCTTTCTCGTGAACTTATTCTGAGATTTCCTGAATTTAGGAATGGTATAAACTAATTGCAACTGTTGCTCCATTTCATATTGTGTTACATATAGGACCATCTGTGAAAATAACTTGAAGTCGGCTTGAAATTCCTTCTCAACCTTATTCCGCAGTGTGCGTTCGACAAAATGCTTGAAGGTTATCTTCGAATGCACCCAACAACCCTCATTCTCAAAAAGTCCAGACAACCAATCGTTATCATGCAAATGGTATGTATCAATCAGTGCAGCCCCTCTTTCTTCAAATTCATACGCAATTGCGAATCATAAACCAATCGGTATATAGTACCAAATATTCCAGACTTATCCATTTTTCAGGCAATATTTTCAAGATATGCCACAAGCACCATCTATACTTTATGTTGGAAAAAACAATCTAAATTGCATTTTGCATGGCCATGTTTTGGTCAGTAAAAATTCCTCAAGGAGCAATGCTATACATACACTGAAGCCATGTACTGAACAACCACGCAAAAGTATTTGTGTCTTCGTTCAATACCAACCTACAACCAAGCATTGTTGATTGTCCGTGATGATTGAAGCCAACAAATAGGATGAAAGGCATATCAAACTTGTTTGTGAGGTAAGTCATATCAAATGAAATGATGTCGCAAAACTCCTTATATGCTTTCCTACAACGATTATCTGCCCAAAATACATTTTTTAACTATGACTCGTCATCTAAATCTAAGCTGAAGTAAAAGCACTATGCTTGCATTTTTGCAAAGTATGATTGTATGGCAACGCCATCTCCCTCTTCAAATCTTAATCGCCTCACTTGTTCAATATAATTCTGACAATCTTTTTCTACGCAACTCATTTTCTCATAACCGCCTAATTCTACAACTACAAATTGTAGCTTTTATGCAATGGAATTCCCACTAAATCATTAACTTAAAGTTTGCATTTCACATGTACACTCAATTCCTGATTGCATCGATATAACTTGGACTTCGAAGGACTAGTTTTGTGATTATGCTCGAGGTGGACCGTGTTAATCCTCTAGACTCCATATATATTTGAAGATGCTGATATCCTTACTTTACAACCCATCTGAATTGTTGGTTGCGGCTTCAAAGAACCGCTGGTATTACTAATTCTTCGACCTTCACGGCTACAAGTCAACGTAACATATCTCATCTCTACACCATCCCCCTTTTCTGAATTTCTTTTTTCACTAGAAAATCGACGATATAATCATATTTTTGTAGAAGTCAAACATTTTCGTAACATCCTTAAACTCTATACCTACCCACAATCACTCTATCTTCTACTGAGGTTACACCTTCCACTATGTTAATAGAGTCCGTGATGTTCTCGTCATCAGATTATGTTATAACATCAACATGCTCATTTTACACTTTGTCCATAATTTTGACAATACTGCAATAACATACACGAACTGTAACGACCCGGGTCTCTGTATCCAAGCCGTTAGCTTACGTCCGCTTTGGGTGGGCCTTGCACCCACTTACCCCTCATAACTTTCTGTCGCATTCCTCAGGATTCGAACTCATAACTTTTCCTTTAAATAAGACTTAAGTAAGGCCTACCCAAAGCGGACAGTACGTAAACTAACGGTTTGGGTACAGAGACTTGGGTCGTTACAAAAAAAAATGCGCAATTCAACTTAAGTCTTACTTAAGGAAAATGTTTTGAGTTCAACTCTTAGGAAACGCCCACCCAAAGCGGACAGTATGTAAGCTTGCCCAGTTGGTACCAGGATTCAACTTAAGTCTTAATTAAGGAAAATGTTATAAGTTCGAATCCTGGCGGACGCAAAAGAAAGCCGTGAGGGGCAAGTGGGCGCAAGGCCCACCCAAAGCGAATAGTACATAAGCTAATGACTTAAGTACAAAGACCCAGGTCGTTACAAAAAAAACGCACGTATAGAAATCCATAATAATGCATGGATAGTAATTGCAGGAAAACAAATGAAATTTTCATTCTGTTTTTCCCGAATCCTTCCCCGCAATCCAACATCCTCTTTATTGGAAAAAGAATCGAAGTTACTTTTAGTCGATTGATTACCATTATACATGTTTTACCTATCCCTAACGACAGGAAAGACCATCATAAATTTGACTATCATTTTGCAATCGCAATCAATTCTAACAGTCGTAACCCGTGTCCTCCAAAACTGAAATACCTAATATACAAGTTTACTTTTAAACATTCCTCTTTATTTTCCCCTATTTTAACATATTGAAAATAGAAAAAAATTGTTTTATTCTATGAATGACATCTTCTCATTTTAGGAGATGGATAAAGAGAAGCAAATGGACAAGGGTACCTTAGAGTTGACGGCAAAAAGATGAGCACCAAGGTCGGAATTTCATGAACTTGGTCAGAGGAAAAGCTAACGTGGTCGAAGAAGAAGTTGGTCGGAATTTTAGAATGTGGTCGGAGGAGCAGCTGCCAGGCGATTTTACTTCGAGATGTTGAGCTATTGGGGATTTGAGGGAAACGTAATATACAATAACTGAAAGTAATATGTCTTCCACTTTTTAGACCAGCATGCAAGCCCATTTCCCTCCAATTTTTCCTCCAACCTTTATTCATTTTTTTTATTTGTTGGTTGCCACGTCAATAAATTTTACATTCCTGTTAATGCTATGTTCCAATCCCCTGTCCACCTAGCACTAGTGTGCTTTTAAACCAAGTCAGAAATTGATATACTTGATGATGGCTTCTACAGAGGAAGTACAAAAAAAAATATGATGGAAAATAGCCCAAACCCTAGGTACATAATTATACTTATTGATTTTACATTTTTCTCGTAAAAACGTTATTTATTGTTTAAAATCAAGGGGAACTCTACACTACATCATGGGGATATGCACAATTGAATTTCACTAAACTAGCTGGTGCAGTACAATAAACTTTATTTCTCTTTTTTAATATTGTCCACTTGAAAGCACGTTCATTATGTCACTTCTTTCCAACTTTTAATTAAAAGAATATAATTTTATCATAGCAGTGCTTGAATTGCTGTCAAAATAAGCAATTAATGTGTTCTATTTGATTAGTAAAAAATAATTTTAAAACTTCTTATTTACTTATAAATAACTTTTTAAGTTTAACGAAACATGTAGTACCTGTGTTTAGTTGGCCTTAAATACTTAAAAAGAGGCAAAAAAATTATCTTCTTTTTGGCTTTTCTTATGAGCACGATATTTCATACCGTCATTAAAAGTTAAAAAGAAGCCACCTTTTTAACTTTTTTAGCGTTTAAGTTGAATTGAGCATGCTCAAAACCTGAAAAAGAAAATGTGACTAAAGGTGACATTTCTTGTTTAAATTAGAGTTTTTAAATACAAAGACGAATTTCATATACAAAGTCGTTCTTGTTAGAAAGATACTAGTCCTCTATTTCATTCAGCAAAAAAAGAATAAAATTTAAATCAAAATCAATAATTAATTTTAACCACACATTTTATGGGATCCACAACCTTTTAACAATATATTTTATTACCAAAAAATTGATTTTTATTTTAATCAAATAGGCTAAATCTATAGTCAAATATCTAATGGTTGCCCTTTATCCTCGAATTAGACATTCCTGTTGAGATTATGACCTTTTGATAAATGAATATGTTAAAAAAATTGGGTAACATGAAAATCATCACTGCCATAGATTTATCAACTAATCACAAGAGAAAGGGTTGAATAAGAATTAGACACTTATGTGGAGGGTATAACCTTCTAGAAAATGAATATGCATATAAGTTAGGGAACAATAAACTCTTCACAATTTTAGACTTATCAAAGGAAAGATTAGGCTCATGTTTAATACTCATTAATTTATTTTATGATTTGTTATATGATCACTTTCAATCGCACATTCACATAATAAAATATTCTACACGTATATCAAAAAATTCTTTATTTTTAACCACAGATTCTCTTAAAAATACTATTCAAAACTCATTTCTCCCTAACTAATCAGAATCAAACATGCTCTAAATAATACTAGACACTGTATATAATTACTTATTTAATATATTATCAATCATGTTCAAGACTTCATGCATGCTTAATAAAGAGAATAATGAAGATTTTAGCATTTTATGTGTTAACAATGTTGAGTAGCATCTAATACTTCCTACCAAATATATTATAATTGGATTCAGTCTAGTTGACCCTAGACCATCCAATCTAATTATTATTTTTTACTTTTTCCACTAAATACAAAAGACCGAACTCTTGAAATATATAAGATCACAGAAGTCAATAAATCTATAATACTTTCTTTTGAACTATCATATATATAGTTTATCCATGTCCGAGTTTCGATAATTAGATACGAGTATAATGACCTTTTTATCCTTCTAATAATTCTCACTAACTCAAATATCATATTCTTCAACGGTCCTATGAACTAATAACAGATATCGAAATTTAGTCATCGCTAAACATTTAGCTCATATTTTAACTGTTCAAGAGAAAATGTTTAAGTAGTCACTCTACTCATTTTTCAGGATGACGGTTCCTGACATGAATCATGTTCTCTACCCGCTCATTCTCAAGTTCCCAACTCATCGAGATATTTTACCAATCAAATTGATCTCATACATTTATGAATCAAAAAATCATTAAAATCACGAAAAGATATACATAACCCTGTCAAGGGATTTAGATGTAATACACAGCGATCAAGCAGAATTTAATTCTCAGCACAATCGTGTTATAGAATTAAACTCGACACATGGTCTGCTCAATACACTCCAAGTTTACTAGCGTCACCTTTAACTATTTTTGTGATAAAGACAAATCTCAAACCTGAATAGTAAATCGATCAATATTATAACCTTCCAGTACAATGTGTTAACCCTTATACATTGATTTTGAACAAATTATGATCCAAATATAAGTAGTATCACATTATACTTCTCAATATAAGTACCTAACTTATATTATCAAAAGTGATTATGGAGACTTTAATTCGCATGCTGAATATAAATAAATGCAATAAATAAATAAAACATAATTTATTTATTATAAATTATTATTTTATCATAGTAATATATACTATATGGATACACAACCCAACAATTATAACCTTTGTTATCTTGTTAGTATTCTCCTAATTACTTACTTCAATCAATTTTCATTAGATTCTTGTTGAATTCACATATATTATTCTTTGTAGGTGCCCTACAATTCGTTACATAATGCTCTTTTATCCCATATTTATATAAATGTATGATAGAATTAGCCCATGTTTGGATTCCATTATTTCTAAAATATATTTTTTCAAAATTCATTTTCAACCACATTTTTCCATAAAATAATATTATAGGCAAACCTAAAATTTTTCTTATCTTTTAAATACACATTTTTAAAAAAATCACTATTCAAAGTACATTTTTCCTTAAAACCCTATAAGTGGTATTCAAAGTACATTTTTTCTTAAAACCCTATAGATGGCAAAGCTACTGCAGGTATATTGTAGATTATATTATGAGTTACACTCTCCCATGTGACATGATCTACACCATGATTTTACCTCCACTTATTTCATCAATGCACATATTCGTCTCCACATAGGAGAAATGTCATGCAAGCATTATTCTTAATAATTTATATGTTGTTTGTTAATATACTAATAAATTACAACTCTACAAAAATAATTTTGAACTGTCCTTGCATATCAGTGATACCCTAGCACAACAATCCTAAAATTTCATCAATATTAGAAAGTTTAAATTTATTATAATAATACAAAAAAAATAATAAAGAACTACAAGAATATGAATCAAAGTTGTCTCTTCTTTCATTTCTCCACATGTCAAAATTTGGATCAACCTCTTTAAATTTGAAGAGTAATTACATTAATATAATTATTATTAAAAATATACATTTCATATTTAGCATAGAAGAAAATAATTAAATGACAAAATTATTCTAACGGGAGAAGTTTAGATAACTTTTAAAAAACGAGGATGTGGATGTAATTATCGAAAATTTCAAAATGAAACTTGTGTAAATAAAAGTGGAAATTGAAATGAATGACTTTTCATGTCATTGCAAATGAATGATTGATATTTCCCTTGAACGTGATTGATTGACCTTTCAATTACCATTTAAAAATTTGGAAAGTTGAGCAAATTCTTAGGATTTTTTCAATGCTTCAAGATGGACACTTTGATGCATATTAAGCCCTAGTTTGAGCCCCATTTTGGGGGAAAATGAAACTTGGAATAATGTATTGATGAAAAATGTATGGTTAAAAATAAGAAAAAAATTTGAATTTACGTTTAATATTATTATATTAAAAATGTGTGGTTGAAATGATGTCAAAATACTGTTTAAAAATGTATTTTGTGGAAAGAATGGGGCTCAATTAGGGGCTAAGAGCCTATTTGAACTCCACTTTTGTCAAAAATATATTTGAAAATAGTGGTTTGATGAAAATTTGTAGTGGAAGAAAAAATTAGTTTACATGTAATATTAATTTATCAAATAACATGTGGTTAAGAATAAGAGAGAAAAATTTATTTTAGAAATAATGTATACCAAACAAAGGCTAAGAACCCACTTGCACTTCTTCTTCTTTTTTGTTTTTTTTTCCTCAAAATGCATTTCAGAATAGTAGTTTAATGGAAAATTGGAAAAAAAAACTTTGAATTTGGGTGTTGAGAATTACAACTAAAAGGGGAGAACCTTTGCTTCGTAGACAGCTGTTATGCTCCTCAGTGAAACACCTCCACACTGCAACGTGCCAAAGCACGTAATATCAAGAAATGTCGAAGCACATTTTTTGAAGCGGTGGTTATTTTGAAGTGGTGCTAACGCGATACGTGTAGGTTCGAGCCGATACAGTTGAAGCGATAACTGTTTCTAAGTGGTACAAGGCAGCATGTACAGTCCTAGCCTGTGCTACGACCCAAGACACAAATCTTTTGGGCAAGGATCTGTCCAAGAAATATTTTGGAATGATAGATGTAACATCTCTATGACATGTGTCAACTCCAAGTCAGAAACATTAAATGTCGCCCCACCTAGGAAATGATTGATGAGCATCTATGAGTAGATGCCTTGAACCGATTGATGAATCCGCATGTCCTGCATCTAACAGCACTCCTTCCAACTTTCTCTCTATAAATACCAAAGAGTCAAACCTTTGCAAGGTAATATAACTTCACAATTCAAGTTTATATTTACTCCTCCCCATTTGTGATAAAAAAAGGTCCGGGGGTTGTCATCGCTTCTTTCTGGCTACTAGCTTCTCAAAGTGGGTAGCTTGGTAAGCAAGCTACCTTAGCATCGGTCAAATCCCTATCAATAATAGGCCAGAATCGTGGGGGAAGGTTGCTTGCTCTTAAATGGAAAGGGAGAATGCCCCTGTTATACTCAATCCTATACAACTACATTTTGCGCAACATGATCACAACGAAGATAGAAATTTGCAAAGGAAGGACAAAATGAACCAACCCACATGTCTTAATCGAAAAATATTGAAGTAAGAAACCCTGAATAAGCTACTGAAGCTGCTACTTGTATTAGTTAATCCATAATGAAGGTGCAAGTGCTAAAGAATCTGTCACTAGCTCTACTAATAATGCTATAGGTTACGGATCAATATTATTTTATTAAAAAAATGTATAGTTGAAAAAAAGAGAGAAAAATATATTTTGAAAATAATGGGGACCAAACAAAATTGAGAAATTGTGCATTCACTTTTGTACTTAACTAAGAGCATTAATGTTAACGTTACAAATGAAATTTGAATTACAGACGTAATCTATTGAAAATAAAATAATGCCCTATTCGGAAGCCTTTAATTTATTTTTATTTTTCAGATTTATTTTTAAGTATAAATTTATACAATAAAATATTTTACACATAAACTTAAAACTTTTTTCATTTTTTTATCACATTTCTCTAAAAAATACTATTCAAAACATAGTTATTTACAGTTAAAGGTCACCAAACTGGGCTAATTATAATGTCTATTTATTACATTAATGTAGATTGAAGTCATTTATATTTAGGGTTTGTTTGAAACTCATTTTATTGGGAGATTTGATTTCATAATAATGATTTTTTAAAAAATGTGTTGTTAATATCTAAGGAAAATTTTAAAATTAATATGTAAAATTATTTTAGAGGGAGAATATAAATAAGAGAAAAATGACTTGTTAAAGGACAAAGCTCAAACATAGGCTTAAAGAATGTATTGTATTTATAACGTGGCTCACGAGATGCACATGTGGCTCACTGTCACTTTGTTGAATTTTAGTCACTAAACATTAAAAAATGTCTTCTATTATTCACTATACTTTGAGGTGATCGAATTTTGGCAGCTAAACTTCGATATAGTCTAACTTTGGTCACTAAATTTTGAAAAACTTTTTCTATTGCTCATTATAAATTTATATTTAATTAAGTTCCTGTTTATATCCCTTTAAAATAAAACTCTTTAATTTTCATACTCATTTTTAACCAAACATTTATACAATAAAATATTTTACGCGTAAATTCAAATTTTTTTCAAACGCTTTATCCACACATTATCCAAAAAACCACCATTTGAAACTCATTTTTTTTAAATGACCATCAAACAGGGGCTAAAATTCTAATTTAATTTAATTTTAACAATAAATATATTGCATGTTTCATTGTAATTAATAGTCTCTTTCTTTGTACAGCTTTGTGAATAATGGAAACCAAACAAAATTAGCAAATTGTGCACCACTTTTGTAGTTAACTAAGAGCATTAATGTTAATAAAACAGATGAAATCTGAATTATAGACGTAATCTATTGAAAATAAAATTATGCCCCACCTTCAATTTATCTCACACTCATTTTTAACTACAATTTCATAAAATAAAATATTTCACACATAAACATAAAAAAAATTTCCTAATTTTTTCCCCTACATTTTAATCGCACTTTCTTTAAAAAAAAAAAAAAAAAACACTAATGAAAACATAATTTTTTACAATTAAATGTCACCAAATCGGGCTAACTATAATGTCTATTTATTACATTAACGTAGAACGAAAACATTTATATTTAAGGCTTGTTTGAACCTCATTTTAGAGAATGTTTAAGATTTATACATAAAATTATTTTATAGGAAGAATATGATTACAAGAAAAATGACTTTTTAGAGAATGAGAATTGCATATAGGCTTAAAAAAAATGTCTTTGTTAATAAATAAACAAAAACAAAAAATAAAACATGAGTATCCAAGCACGTATGTCCATACCAAACAAGAATTAATAATGAAATATTTTCTCAATCAAGTCAAGAACATAAGTAAAAAGGTTGTTGTTGTTGTTATTATTTTAAGAATGTGATTAAAAAGTGGGAAAGAAAAAGTTATGGAAAATGTGCAAATTTTATTATTAAAAAAAAATTCGTAGTTGAAAATAAATTCAAAAATATAAATGATTGAGAATTTTCACCAAATATGAAATAATTGAATACGAAAACTATATAAATTAGGTCCTGTCTAATCAACATTATTTGAAAAAAAAATACATTCTTATACAGTGATTTGATATTATTTCAATCACATTTTTCAATAAAATAATATTACATCCAAATTCAAAATCTTTCTTATTTTTTAACCTCAAAATTTTCATTAACACACCATTAGAAATGCATTTTTTCGCAAAATAATGTGGTTCAAATAAGGGTCAAGAACCCGCGATTAAAATTAAATTCTGAGGAGATTTTAATAAAAATTCACGAGATGTTTGATTAAAAAAAGAAAAAAAACGTGAAATTCCCAGAGAGTAAAGGTCTGCTATCATCAATGGAGCGCAAATCGCAAAAGAGAAGAAGGAAATCAAAAGATTTTCTTGAAAAATCAGTACTAATGTTTTCAAATGACAAAGAAGCTGAAATTTCTCAGGGAGAGAGCAAAGAATCTGTTGAAGAGGGCTCCAGTTCCCACTCGAAAAGCAAAGAGGAAGGAAAGACGACCCAAGACGCTTCTTCAAAACAACAAAATGGCTCTTCTTCTGATGTTGATAGTCTCCAACAAAATGAATTAATTGAGAAGAAGTCCCATTTTTTCTTGGGTCAGATATTCACTGACGAGGACGTTATTACGTTGCTTCAAGGTCTCATAGATTTTAAGTCTAAGCATTGGGATGAAAGTAAGACCGAGTTTCATTTGTTAAAGGACAAGCTTCATATGGAGTTTACGAAGCTTCAAGTCACTGAAAAACTTCGGAGACTCAAACAAAAGTTTTTTGGAAATTTCAATAGGAAGAAACGGGCTCCTTTGGAATTCTCTAATGCATACGAATCTACAGTTTTCAAGCTTTCGGAGAAACTTTGGGGAAATGAGGGTCTTGAAAACAAGAAAAATGAGAAATCTCTAAAGCGGGAAAGAGTGGGCACGGAAGAAAAAGAGCAAAATGTGGAAAAAGAAATCTTAGAAGATGAAGTGGACGTGGAATCAAATTACCCATTATTGCCTCAGTCTTTCCAAATAAATATTGGAGGAATAATCTCTTCGGATATGCTCAAGAAGAATTGGACAATGAGGAGAAGTGATAAGGCACAACACATTGAGGCAGAATGGAGAAAACTTATGATACAGGAGCTTGCGCTGGTGTTAAGGAGACTGAGCTAGTTTTGAAAGTTCTCAAGGGTTAGGTAATCCTTGAAGAGTTTTCATTTGTTCTGTTATTAGGCTATGCAAATTTGAATATTTGCTAATCAGTTATAGTTTCATTTATTTTGTTTCTAAATGTTGATTAGGCTAAGAAAAACACGAGCGACTTTGTTCATATATTTTGGTCTGACACAGGGGTGGAGCCAGGATTTTAGTTCAGTGCGGGCAAAATTTTTTCGACGACGAATGTCGAGGTTTTTAGTCATGAATTTAATGATAATAAAAAAAATAGTACAACAATACTAAAAACGACATAATTAATATATTACACTTATTCCTTACGAGTTTTCATACTTTGATATCGTTGTACAATAATTTCATTATCGAGCTTCAAAAATATATCTTTCTCCACATAAACAATTGTACTATCATTCATCCACTGATCATTCAATTACTACTAGGAGTAGGAGTAATTCAGATTGTCAAATGAATCACAAATACTGGAAGCAACTCACAAAATTCAGTGCAATTCACAATTTTACATAATCAATTCACAGTGCATTTCACAAATTTCACATAATCAATTCATAATACAATACACCAATACCTATATATACTATTTGTGTAGTGCAATTCACAATTTCACTTAATCAATTCACAATCCAATATTCCAATTCACAATTTCACATAATCAATTCACAGTTCAATTTACAATTTCACAATGCAATATATACTATTTCCAAATTCTAGGCAACTTGAACTTACTTTCACAGATTCGCAGAGAGCCAGAGCCCAGAGGCAACATTGAATTGGTGGTCCACTAGAAGTTTGTACAGCTTCGAGCAATTGAAGAACAAAGTACTAATTTCATATGTTAAAAACAAAAAAAATATTATTACAATTTACACAAATTGAAATAACAAAAAAAATACGGGAAAAAAATTTGGGGCTTCACCTTTTGCTTTCTGGAATCTGGCTTCTTCTTTTGCTAGCTCGGCCGGTTGGCATTGGTACTTGGCACCTTGACGGAGTTGAGGATGTAGAGTCTGAGTCGGAGATGTGAGATATCAAGATGAGAGCCTAGAGTAGGAGATGTACAATAATGGATTGTCGGAGAGGGAAAGGGAGCGACGGTCGGACTGTGACGACTGTCGGAGACGACGGTTGACAGAGACGGAAGGAAACGACGAGCATTGTCACCGGTGGAGAGGAATGTGGGTGGCGAAATGCGAAGTCGTCACAGACAAAGTCACGAAGGGTTGAAAATTTGAAATGAATGAATGGGTTTGGGTCAACAATTGATTCAATTGAATTTTGATATGAATGGGTTTAAAACGGGTCATGGCATTGCACAATTGGGCTTCTCTCTTTGGGCTAGATAGATAATTGGGTTACTGGGTTAAACAACCAAAAAAAAATATTTTGGGGCCAAAAGTCCAGTGCGGGTAGATATATTGGCTCCGCCCCTCGTCTAACATGCTTTTATTCTGGTAGAGAATTTGGTTTCATGGAATAGAGTGTAAAGAAATTTTTAATTCAGGGACTTGCTTTTATTATTTTGTTTCTTGACACATGAAAACGTGAATTTGGTAAATGTTAACTTCAAGTGTGGCTTTGTTGCTTGCCAAAGTTAAGCCTAGGCATTCATCTGTTTTCTCTTACTATAGTTCCCACTTTGACCATTTTGCTGAAATTGACAAATTGATAGTCAATGTTTTTTCAGGAAGAAATTTCTAAAATTCTTGAATTTTAGGTAAAAGATAAGAACTTGGATTTTTCTGGTGGAAAATTTGAATTGAAAGTCGAGGAATCAAGAAATGGGTTCCATTTTTTCAGGTTTCTATTGTAACAATTGGGTGAAGAATGTAGGTTTATTGAATATCTTACTGTCATTCCCCTTAATGTTATTTTCAATTGACAAAGAATTATTGTTTGGACTACTCTGGCTTTCTGTGTGGTGGTCATTCATTGCACACGATCTTTCTAAATGCCAATTAATTTAATAATTGCAAGCACATAATTAGAAAGTCCTGGTAATTTTCTTTCTTATTTTACAGTTTGCTTTGATGATTTAGAAAGAATCGTGTGGTTGGAAATCTTTTAATATGAGTAAGTTATGTTCTCTGAGCTATTAGCTTCTTGTTTGAGTAATTGCACTCTTGTTGTTATACAGAAATAGTTAGAATTGACTTAGCTGCAGAAGAGAATGATATGCATTATGTAGTTGTTCAGCATTGATATCCCTAGTCTTTTGTTGATTATAACCTTCCATCTTAGGAGTTAAAGATGATTCTATGTATTTCTTGTCCCAATAGTCCAAGTTATTACTCCATTTCTCATCTCCAATGCACTTTTGCGGTGATTGTCCCACATAGTTTCACGTCACTTGTAAGGAATATATCGTTTGAAGTTTGTTCTCATGTCAAATGATTAACAAAGAAAACATTCTTGATGTCTAACTCCGATTATTGTCCTTTTAATAGAGATTGCCCCAAGCAAAAGTAGCACTTTCAAATATTACAAAATTGAAAATTGGCTTATGAGAATTACTTGTAATGCAGATATTTTGGCTGTCACTGGAAATGTTTTCAAGAATGAGGGTTTTGATTGAAGAGATCTCACTCGGTTATATTACTTTGATGCAGATGGATTTTTGTTTCAGAAAATTTTCTCAATGTGGCTGTTCACTATAAAAGCATCGTGGTAATCTTCATTTTTAGTTTTTGGATTATATTTGTAATCTTAATCTGGGAAAGTCAACAAATATTGTGTTGTGTTTTGAAAATTTAAGCTTGTTTTAGAAGAATCTGTCTATATTTAGTAGTTTGATAATGTTACTTTTTATATTTGAAAGGAGAAATTAGAGAGCTAGCTATAAGAGGTAAACAATGCTGTTATTTAGTTAATGTAGATTTAGTTGTCTTCTCATGATGCTTGAGAAAGATTTTGCTTTTGAGATATCGATTGAAATCTTAATATT
This sequence comes from Olea europaea var. sylvestris, assembly GCF_002742605.1. Lineage (NCBI taxonomy): Eukaryota > Viridiplantae > Streptophyta > Magnoliopsida > Lamiales > Oleaceae > Olea > Olea europaea. Next base: position 98,152 of record NW_019245366.1, on the reverse strand, counting down.
AAGAAATATACTCCTTTGCCAGAAAGAAATTGTCACCTTTGTTGACAGATACTCACATGGAGTGAGAACCATGTGAATAAAAAAAAAAAACCCAAAAAATACTTGCTTCCCTCCCCCTATTGTGAGGGAGACGCTAGGGAGGGTGTCAATTCCTTCCTAGCAGCAAAGCCGAATTGTAATATTAATGTGGGATATGAGACTGTAATTTTTAGTGAACTTATTAGAAGTATGAGGACTGATTTGTATAGTTTCAAAACTTGAGGACAATTTTGGGCTATGATGGATGTTTGGGGATCAACGTATAAGGTTTTGGAAGTTGTGAGATCGATATTGAAGATATGTATAAAAACCCAAAATCATTTGAGAAACTTAAAATAGGTACCAAATTGTAAAAATTGGAGAGTTTGGGGGGGGGGGGAGGCTGCTATTTGCAAACCATAGCTCAACCAAAGTTAGAAGTGATCAATGGATTCCATGATCCGATCATGGTAATCAACCACAACTAGCGCGATTGGAGCCCAAGCTCCTTGTTGGACGTGGTTGTGTCACAGTTTTCCTACATTGAAAAGTTTGGTTTCTTTTTGTTTTATTCGAGGTTATTTTAGGTTCTTTTTGAGGCATGACTTTTGAGATGGGTCTATCACTATAGACAGATATATTCTAGATAAAAACAAAGAGGACACAATAAAGAGTGGGGATGTAAACAAGTCAAAGTTCACGGTTTGAGCATGGCTCGGGTAAAAATGGGTCGAGCTTTATTTGCCTGAGTCAAGCCGAGCCAAAGTAGAGCTGGCTCTTGTTTTCCCCAAAATTTTAATTACTTTTTTTAAGGCAACTGCCTTTAAAGCTACCTTTTCAAAGGCTCTATACACGGATTGGCCCGTGTTAGTGTGACAACTCGGCTCGAGCTCGGGCCAACACTTGAAAATGAGGTTCAGTTCCAACGATCCTTGACGAGTAGTGAGCTGAGTCCGCTCGAACCTTTTTGGGCCGAGTCACATGTCATTCAAACCGACGAGTCAAATTGACATCCCTAATGGAGAGTCACGAGTAAAACAAAGAGAATATAAAAGAGAGAAGAAAAGAAAAAGCTAGGATTTCAAGATTGTGTTCTTACTAAAAGAGCGGCGAAGTACTTCAAATGCTCCATATGCTCTCTTTTCCTATAATGTGCAACTAAATCAATAGTTTGGATGAGATATTATATTATAGTTTTGAAACTTTAATTTTATTTACTATGCTTTGATCTCAAGTTAATATTTGTGTATTATTTTTACTTTTATTATTCATGCTTTAAAACAATTTGACATTGTTTCATTGATTGGTAAGTGGGAAGGATTCGAGAGGTGAGTTATTATTTTAGACCTCATAGTAAAAATTGAAATTTATGTAAAAGATATATCTTCACTAAGTTTGCAGTCATTAATTGAATATTTTTGTGACTGTATACTCTTAATTAAGACTTATCATGATTTAAAAAAGATATAGTGAGTTAACTTAATTGAATAAGATTGATTTAAATTCGAGAGATGTAAATAAATTTTGATTAGAAGAACTCGACATGATACACATAATTGAGTACCGTTGAAATTTGGTAATTGAAATTAGAGGGATAACTATGATGAACTCGTAAACCATAATACTTGTTCATTAATTAAAATCCTAAATTATCTATTTTTGCACTTCTTATATTATTTTGTAGAGTTATAATATTTATTATCATAATTTAAATTATTTTCAAATATATTGCCCTATACATTAAAACAATGACTTGATTTTGGCACTGTTCATAGGGTTGCGTGCAAACATTTTTTTTACTCCGGCCATTGAAAACCCGTAGGCTGATTTGCTTCTACTCTCATGCAACTATCTAACTTTCCATTTCTTTTAACACAGCTATATCACTCTCCATTTATCTTTGTATTCTCGGCCACAAATTGAATCTCATTTCTTCTTTTGCTTTTTGTTTAACACTCCAGATTTTTATGAACATTAGAGTTTTATAAAAAATTCAACTTTCTTCACGTTAAATGTGGAACCGACATATATAAAAATAATTCTTTTATTTTCAACCATAAATATCAATTAAAATGTGGAATTTGAGTTTGAAAAAAAATTAAACATAATCATTTAACTAATTAATAAACATGTCTTTGAACAAAAACAAACTAATAAAATGGGAGATAAAAAAAAATTCATATTTTTATTCCTTCAAATCCTCTTGACAGCCTACATCACCATCTTGCCATAGTTCCAATCAACCCGATTTAACTTGTAAACTTATTATAAGAGTGAGTATTTTAAAATGCCTACTAAGATACTTGCAATTTTCATACGCAAGTATATAACAATAAATTATACACTTCATACCACTCTTCTCTTATAAAATATATCGGTTACCAAGTGACACATCTATCTTAGGTCCTCTTAAATTTCAGTAGGATTTCATATCTCTTTCTGCAGAACCCGAAGGTCCACTTACAATTCATACATATTTAATTAAATACATAAAAGCATAAGAAAACAAACTACTCGCACAAAAATATCTTACCTTGATAGATTTGAAAAGTTGTAATGGATTGTAATTAATGCACGTGACACCGTATTCTTTTCCTCTCTCTATCTCGTATGAATAAAATATATTATATAGTGATATTGTAGGATTCTCTCTCTAGCTTTTGGATTTCGTTGGCCGTGTATATATAATATATTCGTGGTGAAAAATTATCTTGACTCATGGGAGTATTTATAGGACTTATAACCTAGTATATCAACTGAATTTCATTGCAACAAGGAGACGTGAATATAGTGAATGGGTCTGTATAGAATTGGTTTCCTAGTGAAACTTATAATTCTAATCCCCATGGATAACAATGAGATGAGCTTTATAATTCAAATACAAATCTAATCAATTAAAAAAAGGGGTTTTTTTTTTTTTTAATAATCATCCTAGATACACGAGACTACGCCCATCCAAATTATATTTAATAAAAAAAACTAATAAATGACAATTTGTTTAAACTTCAATATCTTGAATCTAACTTAACCGAATTAACTTTTTCTCAAGTCGAATAGTTCTAATTAATTATAAACTATAAAAAAATTCCAATATTAATATACTTATCTTCGTTCTATCAAAATCTAATTATTAGGTCCAAATAAAATTAAAACTTAATTATTTCATTTTAGTCCTTTAACTTTCAAAATATAAATATGTAGCATATA
>NW_019245366.1:88056-94374 GCF_002742605.1 Olea europaea var. sylvestris | reverse complement strand
CTCAAACTCACTCATCTCTCGACCATCGAAAAAGTGTACCCTCACCCCTTTCAAAAACTCTTAGATCCCCGATGAAACCGTGTGAAGAAAAACTCCTCTACTAAGGGGAGCAGCATTGAAGGTACAATCAGACATCGAATCTCCTCCATCGTACGACCTCTATTAGATAAGTTGTTTTTTACATTTTTTTTTAATTTTACTGTAAAGTGGGAGATTTTGCCCATTTGATTCCGAACTTTGCTTCAAATTTCCAAAAAAAAGGTAAAACAAATCGACAGTAATAGCAGACTGGCGAGCTGAGGTTTGTTAGTTTCATGGTTGCTTCATTTTAGGGTTATTTGTTTCTTCAATTTATGTTAGTTGTTCTTTAATAAATAATTTCTTCGTATGTTGATTTGTAGTCATTCCAATATTCGAATCTTGTGTATTTTGAACTTATTATTTGTTCCCTTATTTATCTGTTTACAATTTTATATTTCTTGCTCGTGGATTCAGGTCGTTGTACTATGCGGCTCAACCTCTCTAGAATTTTTTGAAGCAATAGAAAAATCCCACAAAAATAGGACACTGGTTACTTGATGTATATTCATTTCGTATTATATTTGTTGCATATGCTTCAACTTAAGGGTTTCTTTGATTTAAAGTTATTATAAATTTGTCGCCTCCTTAGAAATTAAAGTTGGACTCTATTGAAACTTCTTTTGCTCCTTGTTGTTCTATGTAGAAATAATTATAATTTGTAATTGATGTCAGTGTTGTGTTCTTGTGATCTTTGTTTGGTAAGTTTTTTTAATAACTTTGTTGCTTATCTTTGGCACAGTGAAGAAAGAATTTTAGTAAATTTAAAGAAGAGTCATCTTTTACCCAATATCGAAGAGTTTGAACCAAGATTTCCAGATGGATGGGATGGAGTATTAGTATATCTAACACAAAATTTAAATGTGAAAAATTGCCCTCTAAAAAGGGAAACATTGAATGAATTGATCGTAAATTATGAGATTTTACTATCATTTTTTCCCTTCTAGAGAAAGTATTAATCGCAGGAATTTCCACAATAAATGCTATCCCCTCTTATATGAATTGAGCTTGCAAATTCCTTTTGCTCCCCAAAAATTGATTTTGGTTAGAATAATTAGCAGAAATAAGAAAATGATTTGTTGATACATTCAAGTAATTAAGTGTTTTACAATTAGTACACCGGATTTATTGTCATAACATGGATTTTCCAACAAAATCAATCTGTTAAACCCCTAATCATGAGCAAGTCCATAAATATACTCCTAAAAGATAAGTGGATATAAGAAGTCGTATTGTTGAGATCTATCTAGCTGGAAAGAAGAAATTGCAATCGTGTGATAACATCTACTATACTTGTAATATCAATAAACCTAATTATTGCAATTACTCAGGATACCCCAAGGTAAAAGAGCTCCTGACCAATTAGTAACAAAAATAAACAGAGAATGAGGCCACGGATGAATCCAAAAAGAAATCTTTATTTTTATCAGATCAAAATAATAATTCACATCATTAAGTATCGTGATAGGGAACCTAATGGGTCATACACAAAAAGAGAACTAGAAGAATGATATTTACTAGTTAATTAATAGACAAATGTTGAACAATTACATAATTAGGCTGCTTATTAATGGGATTAAGTAAATTAATTAGATTAATTAATTTATGAACTAAGTTTAATTAATTAGATTAATTAAATATTGGTCTAGGTTAGATTTAAGAGATGGGTCAAGCTCACTTGAACTTCTATTAATAGGTTGCTAAAGTTTGAGAAATCATAATACATTAATTATATTATTAGCACAAAAAAGATAAACTCTGATTCTCTCATTCTTGTTTTCTAGTGTGAATTATCATTGGAGGTTAAAAAATTGGATAGTTGTGGTGTAGAGAAGCTAATTGCAGATCAAGGTCAGCAAAAGAGTTTGCAAATTTTTTTTAAAGATATAATTCTTATCACAAATTCAATCTACACACAAAGCAGATTCTTGGTAGGAATTAAAATTGTTTCAAATTTCATTGTGCATATATAAGTAAATTTTTAACAGTGATATCAGAACTTACTTTGTGCTTGTTATACATAATTTTGCATGTTGGAAAAACCAAAAGTTGATTGTTTATATTTTTTTGAATCTAAACAATTTAGAAAAAATATTTTCATATTTAAAAACCTATTTTTGAAAGATATTTAATTTTTGGTAGAAAAATTGGATTGGGGATAACTTACAAAGCGTGCTATAGAGCTTCTCATAGCAATAGTAGACGTCGTTGTGTTAAATTGCAAAACCCCCCACCTACAATTATTGAATTAAGGACAAATTGCAATTTTAAAAGTAAAGGACCTATCGCGCAATTTATAAACTTGGAGGACCTATTTATAATTTTAAAACCAGGGGCTAGGTTGCAATTTTCAAAATGATTTCATATTCTAATTTGGAAAGATTTTAAATTTAGTTTACGAAAGGGTGTTAACCCAAATTTTAATTTTGACCAGTTTAAAATTATATTTAAAGTTGACGAACTTTTTAAATTATCATTAAAATTGAATTTTAATTTAAATATTAAAATTTAACCCTAAATTGAATTTTATTTTATTTAGGAGTTTTATCCTAAATTAAAATATTAATTCAATTGAAATTATAATTGAACTCTAATTTGATATAAATTAGTGTTTAAATTTAATTAAATTCCTTCATCCTAAAATTTTTCTTGAAATTAGAGTTAAATTCTAATTTGATATTTAATTAAAATTTGATTTCAATTAAATTTACCTCTTTCAAAGCTTTGGAATTAAAGTTTGGACTCTGATTTGATTTTAATTAAGTTGACCCGTCCTATAAATTTGGAATTTGTGTTGAACTTTAATTTGCTATCTAAATGATTTTAATTAAACAAATCTCTCCTAAAATTTTGAAATTAGAGTTAGACTCTAATTTGATATCTTAATTAAATAAACTCTCTAATTAAATTAATTGATTAATTAATTGTTACAATCATTTTGTCTAAATTAGTTTAGACGATCTTAATTGATAAACACATGAAACATATTTATATATAATATTATATTATGTAGGAATGCATTTATACAATCAATATATATTTAGTGGATGATTATGGATTCAATCGTGTGAATGTGTTGAATTGTTTGTTTTAGTTCTTGTTATTTGGGCATACAAACTCTTATTTATTTTGGATTGCAAGGTCATTGTAATTATTATGTTACGCATGTCTAATCATTTAGGAATGTGTGCCAACTAGTATATGTTACAGGTTGTAGTTGGACTAATTGGAAATGCAAGAAGGGAAGGAGACCATGAAGATGGAGCATTGTATGAGTTAATGCTATATCCTTTAGGAGCTGACCAACTAGTCTTTCTTATTGCTCAGAAAGACTAAATATAATAAGTCAAATTTTATTCGTCTTCCATCATTATAGTAAAAAAAAGAGTTCCTCATCAATCCAAGCTTGTTGAGTACAATTAAAGCTGATTTATTAGAAATATGTTTGATACTATGAAATATTATATATTTCTGAATAATGAATTTGACTTAACTAAAATTTATCTTCTATTGAGTACACCCAAGAAGAAAAAATTTAGAGGCACATTAAACTAACACATAAGATGTGTGAAGACAATGAGTTGTTAGTTTAATAGTAGTTGTAAAAGGTACAACAGATAATAGTATCTCTAGAATGTTTTATTAAGGCTTATTGAGCATATTTAAGGTCTTAGTATGACAAATGGGATCCTAGTTCATCGAGAATCAGGTACAAATTCCATAAATTTATGTGAAAGGGTCATAAATTTTAATTAAACAGTGGGAGTATAATTAATTTAATATAAGTTCATATTAAATTAATTGTTGCATTGTTTGATATATATTGATTCTTTTATTTTTGTCATTTACAGGTTGCATTATGAGTAACCATATGAATCTGAAATACATATTGGATGGCAATGAATTTATCATGCCAAAATTTTCTCGATTGACACTACAATTTTAGAATTGTTCTCAATCATAAGTAAATTGGTTATGTCCTTTAGCGGGCCTTTCGAAAGGTACCCACTAAGAACCCAACTGAGGAAAATATGGCTTCTATAATAAACACAATTATGATGATAATACTGCAACATGTGTTATGCTTGGAGCTATGTCACCTAAGTTGTGAAAGCAACGTGAAGGTATGGATGCTAATAGTATGATTGTTCATCTTAATGAGTTGTGTGACGAACAACCACATCTGGAAAGATATGAGATTTTCAAGCAACTATACTGGTGCAAAATGGCAGAGGGTCTTTAGTTAGTGCACATATGCTAGAGATGATTGGCTACATTGAGAAGTTAGCTCAATTGGGTTCGATAATGGATCATGAATTGAGTATTGACTTAGTTCTACAATCTCTGTCAAAGAGTTATTCACAATTTATTATGAATTTTAACAGGAAGAAGCTCGAGTGCACATCCCCTAAGTTGTTGAATATGCTTAAGACTGTAGAACCCAATATCAAGGATGGTGTTGGGCAAGTTTTGTCCATTAATTCCTTCAAGGGTACTAAGAGGAAGACTAATGTAAGCTTTAGGAAAGCAACCAAGAAGACTAAGACAAATAAAGAGGCAGTCAAAGTGCAGAAGGGTAATACCAAATCTGATGACCCTATTATCACTGTGGTGTAAAAGGTTATTGGACGAGGAACTGTAAGGCTTACATAGTAACCTTTAAGGGAAAAAAATCTTTAAAGTTTCCAATTCAGGTATTTTGTAATTGAGATTAATATGTCTACTTCATTAGTTCTTTGTGGTATTAAATACTGGATGTGGATCTCATATTTGTATAAATGTACAAGGACTAAAGAGAAAGATTACTGCAAATGAAGTTTACCTATGAGTGGAAAATGGAGCAAAGTTGCCATATTAACAGTAGAAACATATTTCTTACCATTGCCTTCGGACTTAGTATTAGAATTAGAGAATTATTATTTTGTTAGCGACATTACCAAAAACATTATTTCTATTTCATGTTTGGATGAGCGATTTTTCAATTAATCTTAAGGACAATGATTGTTCTTTTTATCGAGATGAGCTATTTTATAGTTCTGGTACGTTATAAAATGACATTTACATTCTTGATGCTGAACTATCTATTATGAACATAGAAAATAAAAGACATAAAAATAATAACGTAAATAACACCTATCATTAGCATTGCAGATTGGGTCATATAAATAAAAAATGCATTGTCAAATTATGTTGAGATGGATATTTGGGTCAACTGGTTTTGAATTTGTTAATCTGCGAGCGACAGGAGTGGGAGGCAAGTGCTTGGTAGGCCAACAGCCCAGTGAACCAAGTGGGGCACTCAAAGAAAAGGGGGTACACTAAGCAAGTACAAGAAATTGGCCCTGCGGAACTTTGTTAAAAGCAAGGACCACTACGGGAGGTCAAACCAAGGACCTATGGAATTGCAATGATAACAATAATGGAAGTGGGAGATGCTCTATGACACGAGACAAAAATGTCCGGACACCAACAACGTGATCAATTATGATCACAAATAAAATGATCAATTGCATACAACTCCATCGAAAAATATATAAGAGATTACCAAACTCAAGCATGTAAATTAGAAGACTTGTGATTTTGTGTGTATAAAGTTATTTTTTTCATCCCTTAAAGTACTACCATTGGATTAGAACCATGTTGCCGCAACCCATTAACCAGAGCTTCACATTACTCACTGCCATACATTAATTATATTAATAAGGGGTCAGCTACCCTACACCCTATGCTAATATTTATTAATGCAAATGTTACATCAATTATTTCTACAAACTCTGTAGATCTTCTTTAAAGGCAGTTAGCGCTTCGGCTTGAAGAGAGAGCTTTGGATGGGTATTGTTTCAGCTAGTAGGAAGGGTGCTCTAGCTAAAGATCAGCTTTTTTTCCAAATCTTTATTTTGACCTTGTTGACTGCCGGATGTCTGCATATAGTACCTCCACATGGAGCTTTAGATATGAGGTGTAATAGAATCATTTGACAAATTGAATTATACCTGTTGGGTAAGATGATCAAATTTCATTTTTTTTTCTGAAAAAGGATAAAGAACTGTACAGTTATTAGGCCTAATACATATTGATGTATGTAGATCCATGTACTTCACTTTTACTGATGACCATTCTAAATATACTTATCCTTAATGAATTCAAGAATGAAGCTTTTGAAAAGTTTAAGAAATTTAAGCTAGAAGTAGGGAAGCAAGTAGGTAAAGATATTCATACACTAAGATCTGATCGATGTAT
>NW_019245366.1:85249-86164 GCF_002742605.1 Olea europaea var. sylvestris | reverse complement strand
AAAAAATCATTGTATAAAATTAGAAAACAAGTAAATCTCCATATTTTTAGATAGGAAACGAAGAAATTTTGCTTTATGCAAACCAACAAAAATTTTCTTATAATTTAGAATTTAGCACACACATAGATGAACCTCATTCATTTAACTATTTATTTGAGGAAATATAATTACCAATTCTTCAGTTATCTAGATGATAAAATTAATTTTAAAAGGGAAAATTGCACCAACAGTCCTTAATCTTTATTTTGTGTCAGCGGAGGTTCCTAACCTTTCTTAAATATGCACTTGAAGTCCATCTAGACAAAAACTATCCAAAACACCGCCAGTTAACCCAAAAAATTAAGGAATTGACATTCAATAAAACTATTCTCTAAAATACATGCCTCAAGTGCACGTGTCGCGTTCAAGTAACGAAGTGGACCTTTTGAATCCGGGTTGTCGATTCCTCGAGGAATGTATACTTTCAAATACACAATTTTAATTAATTCAATTCTAACAATAAAAAGTAACACACAATAAATTTATGACTTTGGCATTTAACTAAAAATCAACGAAATAAGAAAATATAAAAAATCTTGAAAATTTAGGAAGAGAACTTGGTTGGGATTCATGGTTTCATTTAATCGTCATCTAATTAATTTCTCCATGAGCCAATTAACGAATTACTCATTTTCTATGTTAATCCTGATTTTTCAATTTTAGTTAATTACCTCTCTCAAGCAAAATTAACTCTAATTGATTGGTTTAACTTAATATATCTCTATATCAATTAAAACCAAACAACCGCATTAAATATTTGTGAAAATAGCTCATTAGGTTACCTAGGGCTATGGATATATCTCTATCTCTTACACAAACCTAGGGTTTCTACCATTTGGTCTAAAATGCACAATCTTCTCTCGAACAATGTACAAA
>NW_019245366.1:81736-84039 GCF_002742605.1 Olea europaea var. sylvestris | reverse complement strand
GTTTATTAAATTAATTATTTTAATGTTTGGGTAATTTAGTTTCCGCATTCCAACAACTGGTATCAGAATAATTTAGATTTTTTGCTTGTTCGTTATTTCTATATCTTGATTGCAAATTCTAGTTGAGGGTTTTAAACTATGATCATATTATTTGTGGCCAGTTCTTGATTTTTTTTTTTTTATTTTGAGTCTATAACAAGATAGGTGGATTACGATTCCATCATCTTGATTAAATTTTCATTTCAATTAGGTTCGAAATTTTAAGTGAACAGAACATATGAATTATGTAATTCTTATAATTGTTGATTCTTATAAATTGATTGAAGACCCAGAAGACATGACAAGAAAGAAAATTCAAGAATTTGTAGCGGTTTAAAAAAATTAATTTGCACAGCAGGTAACTGTGTAGTAGCCACTACTGCTGGATGCAACGATAACAACGAGCTTCCCAAGCAGGCAATTGTAGACAGTTGAAGCAGCACTAGCTGCCTTGGGCAACGACTGGTTGATTAGCATCTTGCTTACGTTTGGTACAATAGATTGCTCGACTTTGATCTAGGTTTAGTTTTGCATGGCAAATCTAGATAAGTCGGGTTTGAAGTTAATTAATTTTTGAAGGTAAGGTGGTGGATTACTATTGTTAGATCCTTGAAAATTTGTGGGCTGAAACTTTAGATTAAGTATTGGGCTTAGGTCCAATTAGTTTTAAATTTAATTTTTGAGTCGATTTTTGGGCTATAAATAATTGTTATTTATCGCTTTATAAATGCTTTAAGTTATTGTTTAAAATAATATCGCTCTAAATATTATAATATATAGATTTATTTATGACATCGCTCGTGATATAATAAATAGGATGCATATCATTGTACACTGATTTTTCTTTGATTAATTAATTTAGATTAAATTTTTTCTGGATGAAAAATTCATAATAATTAAATTGTATATTAATTTGATAATATAAGCAGTTGATAATTATTTAATTTTTCTTGATTAAATTAATTTAAAGAAAATTTATCTGGAAGGAAAATTCTTAATAATTAAACTTTATATTAATTTGATTTATGTTAATAGTTGATAATTATTTAAAATTTTCTTGATTAATTTAATTTAGATTAAATTTATCTGGAAGAAAAATTCGTAATAATTAAACTATATATTAATTTGATTTATGTGAACAGTTGGTAATTATTTATAATTAAAATTCATTAATTTAAAATAATGAGTGAAACGGGAATTTATTTAAATAAAACTCCAAGGTCTCTTTTGGTTAATTCATAAGCAAATTAACACACTTGCCTCGTGTGGCCATGCAACAGATTCCTTATAGGAGGGCCACGTAGTTTGAGTTGTTTGGTTGGATTTTCCTATTATAAGCCTGTCTAAATAAAATATAATTTGATATCATCTTACAGAGGGTGAAATTATTTTCAAGTATTTAGAAATTGAGACAAATGCTATACATTGAAATCGAGATCATTAGCGAACCTCCTATAGAGGCTCTTGTTTATGATCTTGGTGACCAAATAAAACGATACTAGACTAATATAGAAATTGTTGTCAGATATTATTTATTTAGTGGGAGGATCACAACCTGATTAGTAAACACAGTGACATTTCCTATAAAGGGGCCTGTTGAGTAACAAGGATCAAGTAATTGTTACATTATTGTAGTTAGATGGATCTATATGTGTATTCATGCATCATATGTTAAAATGTTATTTGCTACTCAATTTTAATATGCAATGTATGATTGCTTTTATGCAAAATATCACTTGGCCAATTTTTCTATTATTCTAAAATAAAACCAACTAATCGAAAAAAATTACGTAGATTGAAAACGTAATTTGATGTTTATGCTCAATATAGAAAAACTTACTTTTGCATTTGACGGATGTCTTGATGGACCTACTAAGACCATATAAAAATGTCCAAAAAGCTAAATATATTGAGTGAAAGATTGCAAACAAGATGGCCAGTTGTTTCATTTTGGCTTCAATGTCAAATATGTTATAAAAAATGCTTGAAAGTCGGAGTACCTTCAATGACATATTCCAAACTCTTTAGGGCATTTTTGGTCATCAAAGTGGGAAGGCTGATATTGTGTTTTGAACACTTATTTAATACATAAATATGCTTATTATCGATGAAAAGAGTGGATATCAAGTCACAATTGAGTAATTTTAACTTCTGTAAGTTATAAACCCCAAATGGAAAGAGAACAAGGCAAAAAGGAGTTAAAAGGGATGGAAAGCATACAAAATTGTGAAGTTGGGAACAAAATGCATAAGTAAAGAAAGTGG
>NW_019245366.1:57220-80392 GCF_002742605.1 Olea europaea var. sylvestris | reverse complement strand
TCAACTCTAACATCATAAATGAGTAATTTACTAATTGATTTGTAGAGAAATTAATAAGGCAACGGTTAAGAGAAACTATCAACCACATTTTTCTCTGAAATTATCAACCATTTTTATTTTCTTATTTTATAGACTTTTAGTTATTTTTTTTATTTTCCAAGTTCATAATTTTATTGTGTATTTATTTTTATTGTTAAAATTAAATTGATTAAAGCTGTGCAATCTAAAGTAAACATTTCTTGAGAGATCAACAACTCGAACTCAAAAATTCACTTTGTCACTTGAATGCGCCCCTGCACTTTTTGGCTCGAGTCCGGTAGGTAGTCAGTATTAAGATATCTAATTGCATTCGAATCGAGCTTTGAACTTCGTTATTCCATTGGAAATGGACCATTCAACCTATATTTCCCCTTTTCTATTGTACAGATGACTTGAGGGAAAATAAAAAGGAATAAAGAACCTTATTAGGCTTAGGCTTAGGCTTACAACAGGAACTCGAATAACACAGGACTATGCAGTGGAGGTGCTTATAAAGGAATTCTGTCCATCTCAAGAACGTGTTTGCAGGAAGGTAATAAGAAAGAATTCGTTGTGCTTTTTGACTTTAGTTGATCATTATATCGGAGAGTTTTACAATTTACACTTTTGTAGCAAACAAGTTTTTGATGCCGTTACTAGGAATTTTTTTACTTTGATTATGACTTTAATTAATTTTAGTTTTAACAATTTCTTTTATTTATTTTTAAGTGATTTTGTTTTAGCTAACCCCCTTATTAATAATCTATCTTGTGTTGGTATTCTCCCCTTATCTTTTTAGCATATTTTCATTATTCCCATCTGATAAAGTAACAAAGTTTTTGCAGTATCTAATCTCTACATTGACTATGGATTTATGCTTGGAAGTCCAAAATGTGAAATTTATCAAGCGATTCACTGTACAGGACAATGCTTTTATTTGTGCACTGATACGTCAATGTTGCAATTTCTTTGCTTTAGGCAATATTTGAAATGTCGAAAATAAGCACTGGATAATTTCGAAGATAATTACATGCTCGCAGGAAATTATGTACCTGATAATTGGGACGAGGACATCAAATTTTCAGGAGATGGTCCTCCTTTATTAAACTTATCAAGTTGGATCAAGAGGACATGCTTGTGGGAGATTACAAATATTGCGATGGATTTCAAAAGTGGGGATATAATTCACTTGATTGAGTTAATAGGAAAGACTTGCCATTGACTATAGAGTTTGATTGTGGACCAATCATTCAATCTAATGAGAGTTCAACCCTTGAAGAAGAGCCTAAAATGAGAGAAAATTTAATCACAATGGAGCTAAATGAGGATGTGGCAATCAATAAGAAGAAAATTAACTTACGTTTTTTCTTACTTAGTTGATTGCCAAGATATTGATTTTGTGATTAAGCCGGATGAAGAGGTAGAAATATTCATAGTTGAATTTAAACTGGATGGAATAGGTAAGTTCTATTATATGGAAAGGGGCAATTTTGAGTTATGGAGATCAAATGAAGAGTAGAACAAAGTCAAAAGAAGACAAATGGGCAAGGCTTCCTTCTTTATATGCCCCTGATTCAATTGCCAAAGTCGAGCTAAGTATTATAAAAAAACGTTTATTGGGAGGTAACCCAATTTTATAACTTTTAAGCTTTTTTTTTATTTTATGTATTTTCGTGCTTTTATTTAATTATCTATCGTTTTTTGTAGGTAATTTTGAAGTCCCATATATCCATGGTTCCTCACAAGTTTGGAGGTAAATTATGTACGAGAAGGTCATTTGCCCACGTTCATTGAAAGAATCAAAAGTCAAAGTCAAGTATTGGTAACTCTTCACAAATAAACAACTGTGGAAGTTTCGTTACCCTCTCTTCTATTTTACCTTGTTCTTTACACATTGAGGACAATGAGTAATATAAGTTTGCGGGTGATTGTGCTTTAATTATTATGATTTTGTATCGACATGTTAGATAGCCTTGTCGGCTTTGGATATGTTTATGTTTAAAATTTTTATTGATTCATGAGCTATGACCAAATATGGTATTTGTGCCTAAATTTTTTTCAAAAATTTTGCTCGTTCATATGAGATCCCAAGTTATTTTGAGCACAATACTTGTGAATAATTGTTATCTAAATGTGGAAAAATTTGATTGATGGAGAGATTTTGAATTGGTAAGAACAAGGTTGTGAGTCGTACATAAGTTTTGTCAATCATATATTCACTTCTCTTTCACTTAACTATATTGCGAGATAAGTTTGAGGGTGGTCAAGTAGGTAAAGGATACTATCCAGAAGTATGCTGATTCCATACATGTTGAAAAATTTATGTGCAGTGCCTTTTGCCAAATATAAGCTAGATAATTACCATATGTTAGGGATCTAAACCTCATGTGTTATGTTGTTCTTATAATTATGATTTTGCATTTGTAGAATCCTAGGCCTCATTTCCATGTTTTTTTTTACTCAAGTTATTAAGTTCATTGGGGCATCTCAAAATTCGATATCCTTTAGTCTAAAGAACTGGAGAGCTATAGACCTAAAGCTCGCCATAAGAGTCAAAAAGAAAGTTTAAGGGAGTGAGGTAAATCACGAGATTTAATTTAAAAAGAAAATAATTGTCACTGTTCAATTGTATTTGATGTTTAGGTTTAGATAAATAGTGAGATACAATTACTTAGTATAAGTTTGAATGTGAAAGTACTCATTAGTGGGAAATCATTATATGTCTAGATGTTAATATTGTTAGTTAGACCAACCTAACTAGAACAAAAAAAAAAAAAAGAGTGAATTGAGAGAAACCTTTAATTTCCACCTTAGGAAATAAAAGAAATATCAATTTTAGGAGTACGAATCTCACGAGCAAGAAATGAAATATAAGACCACTAAGGGTCGAGTTGAAGCCAATTTGAAAATTTTTCCATCTTGGCAATTTTTTCCTAATTTAGATGATGATTAAAAGTGACTATGAACATACACACTCGGATATCGGTTCATAATTGGGTAATTTTGGATTTTTAGGTCATAAACCTCAAATGGAAAAAGAAGAACTCAAAATGGAGTGAAAATGGACAAAAAATATACAAAACTGTGAAGTTGGGACCAAAATGCATAAGTACAAAAGGTTGAAGGACCTCGGTTGCTATTTATGGAGAGCGTAATTGAACGAAAAGTCTAAATTTGAGGATCAAATTGTACAAGATTAAAGTTGAGGAAAATGAGTGCAAAAAGGAAAAGAAAAAAAAATAATGAAACGATTCATTTGGGGAGAGAGATGATGCCTATGTGCCATGTAAAAAAACTTGGGGATCATTTTTATTGTTTGTTCAAAATATAGAGACTTAAATACAAATTCTCTAGGTTTTCAAAACTAAAAACTGACAGCCTCTTTCTATCTCCTTCTTTCATTAATTTTTCCTCTCTTCATTTTTCTTTACTTTCCTTTCCTTTCCTTTTCTTTTTCTTTCTTTCATCTTTCTTTTATTTTTATTTTTTTTCTTTTCAATTTCTTGATGTTTTTGGAGCAAATCATAAAGCACAAAGAAAATACATTCAATTAGGTAAAGAATTTTTGAGAAAATCAAGTTCAAGCCTTTAACATCTTTAAAAATCCAACAGAAAGGGTTGTATATCGAATCTTATATTTTCTTCATTATTGTTTTCTATTTGCAATGTATCGTATAAAAGATTTTCATTTTTATCATATATTTAACATGGACTAAATATTTGTTTTGAGATTTATGGTAGTAACTCAACCTAGCTTGGATTAATTTCACTATTTGTTTTTAATGTTTAAATACTTATTTTCATGTGTTTCTACTATTATATTTCTTGCATTTTTATTTATATGGCAATGAGTGATTATGTTTAGTGATTTGTATACCATTTGAGAGAAGATTGTGTATTTTAATCATAATTGTAATTGAAGTATTACGAATACACATATAATTAAATATAAACTAATTAGCTGTAGACTTTAAAATTAAGCCCCCATCTGAACCCCATTATTTGAAATCTTAATGGTTGAAATAGTGTTTGTTTAAAAAATGTGTAGTTGAAAAAGAAGAAATTTTTTTGGTATTATGTGTAATATTAATTCATTGATGAATGTGTGATTAATAAGAAGATAGAGAAAAATAAATTATAATTTTAATGGGGACCAAATATGGGCTAAAACTCCTAATTGGGTTTTAATTATGACTCCTATTTGAATGTGCAATTTTCATTGTATAAGGATTTTAACTATTATATCTCTATAAATAGAGATTGGATGGAATCTAGATATCCTACTCCATGGTGTTCAAATTTGGAGAAAAAAAACGAGAAATTAATTATTTTCTTACTTTTATTCATATGTTCAGCTCAAGAATTAGTTTCTTGATTTAATTAAAAAATGTGCCACCCACTAGGTGTAGTCTTAATTGTGGAGAATACCGTAGAAAGGTTGGAGGTTTGAAACATCAAGTTCTTGGAATTAAAAGTTGAAAATTCATGATCTAAAAGTCCGGGAATCCATAATTTAGAATTTACTCAAAATTTAACAATCGAATTTAGGTAAAAAAAAAAAATCGATTTCTTTATTCTTGATATAATATACACTTGAACTTTAGACGATCTCATTTATTGAATTAAAGAAAAATTTTAAATTTCCGAGTAATTCTTCTTTCGCATTTCAATATGAATAATTTTTGTATGATCTAGGAAGTGTAATACTTGGTCCCAATTCTTTGCTTTTAAGGACTCAATAGCCATAATTATGCTAATGATTATTGGAACAAGTCAAGATTGTTAGCCAAATTGTAAGCATGCAATATAATAAAAATATCATACAAATTAATGAAATTTTAATGGAACTTAAATGCATGTTAAATTTATAATTACTAGGAACGTCGATTGTTTATGGCGTTTAAGGTGCATTCCATTGCAGCAAATAGTTAGCTAAGACTACAATAATTATAATAATTCAATAGTAAAGATAATATAAATGCAACGAAGCAAGATAGATATGATAATAACTAAAATTAAGTACGTGGCTTTATAAAATTCTATCCATTAAAATAAATTTCGTCCTCAAGATTAAATTTTATCAAGTAAATGCGGGTATTTGGCAAAAATCTCCATAAAAATCTGTTCATGAACTTCAATATACAACATGCAAAGCATATGCAAATTAGAATGAACTTTAATCATGGACTTGAATTAAGTTTAATACAACCCTTTTTTAAAGAATATAACACGTTTTATCATTTCAAATTCACTTTAGTATAACATATTCAAAATTCATGTAAGTCCATAATATAATTAATAAAAACTCATATTCATATTTCAACCTATCGACATAGCACACATAAATCTTATATCGAGATAAAATCCTATAAATAATATTTAAGTTCTAGTAGAAAAATACATTTGAAAGAATTTAATAATCATATGATTTTAAAATCAATTCAAAATTAATAAAATCAACTCAAGATAACGACTTGGGGTGACATGGACTTAATATTGAGAAAAATAAATGACATCAATAAATATCAATGACTTATTAGTTAATAATTTAAAATAAAAGGTATTTCTCAATATGTATCACTTTTATTTCATTTCTTTAAAAACTTTAACGTTGACATCATGAGTTCACTTGGAGTATCACTTAACTAATCAAAATGCAGCCTGCAATTATTATATGAAACTCGATTTGCCCTACCATAAGTATCGCAAAGTGGTTAACTATAACATTGTCATTAAACATTGTTTGGATGCCCACCCCTCATTTTCTCTTCACACCTTTCATGACATAGACATACACCTCATAATACAATATATTTGAGATACTTATCTATTTGGAATAGTCATTGACTCATTGACATTTGGAAATTTTTTATTTCTTAAAACTTCATGTATGCTTATAAATTCATTTGCATAAATGAATATGTCATGAGAAGTGTTGACAACCAAACTCCGATCTAAGTTAAAACAGTTCGTTAAACCCACCTCAGGCAAATGGGAGTTCGGTTCCTTCTCCCAGGTCGAAAAATCCCATCGTTATCTCAGTAAAATGTCATGATTACCCCGACACATCACCCCATCAATCAAATACACTTGCTGCAGGTGACATCATCACCGCCCAAAATCACTAATCATAAAGTACTAATCCTTAAGCCCCTTGTAGGCCATCATTACTAGGGGAAAACATTGATACATAGCCACCGGCCTCGTTGACCAATCACAGGAGAATTCGGCTACCCGAGTTACGAGCTCGGTACTGTTAGTGATTTGACTGATTTGATGTGATTTCGGCTGAAGCTATGTATAAATAGTTGAATAGGGCTCTTGTAAAGGGTAAGTGAGTTCATATAACGACTCATGGCACAATCACACTTTAAAGACATTTTTGTGGTCTTTTTCAAGAATAAAATTGCCTTTTTTCTTAAAGTTGGTTCAAAATTATCCTTGCTAATTTTGACGTCAACAGTTTGGCACTAGAAAGAGAGCCCTAATTGTGAAAAATAGTCTCATTCACTCCACAAAATTTCAAGAGCCATGAGTCATAGCTCAAGTTCCAGAAATCCATCTCACACCCACCCTCATGAAACGAATACACCATTGAGTTCTCCACAACGGTAGGACCCTCAAATGATTGCAATGAGGGAAGCCCTTGAAAAATTGACAAATGCAGTGGGACAACTGGAAAGGAGCCAAGCCCATTCGTCCCCACCAGATACCGAGGTGGAATCCCCTGTAAGGACAAAGGCAAGGCGTCCCCCCACCAGGAGGACTCTCCACTTTTCAAGAGGAGAATCATCAAGAAGTCAACTGACGAGGCCAAAAGTAAGGAACCCGAGGTAAGGAGGACTTCAAGTGTGTTCGACAGATTGGGGACCCAACACTCGCTGACTCCTACGCAAGGACAAACCAACCTGAAACATCCTTTAGAACAAACAGAACTCAAATTAGGCGTGCTTAAAAATGCATCGCCGAACTGGAGGCTAAAAACAAAGGTGGCACTGAAGGTTACCAAACCAAACGACATTCTCCCTTCGCTGAGGATGTCCTTATGGAACCATTACCTAAAAAATTGAAAATTCCCCAGATCGCCGCATACGAAAGGGATGGTGATCCCCTCAGCCACCTTGACAAATACACCTCGTGGATGGAACTACAAGGGGCAAGCAACGCAATCATGTGCCGGGCATTTCCCCTGACTCTGGGAGACAAAGCCCAAAGATGGTTTAGGAGACTACACGAGAGGTCGGTAAAGAATTGGAATGATCTGGCCACGGCATTCTTGGCCCAGTTCATAGGCTCCAAGGCCAGAGCCACACCCAAAGAATGTCTAGTGAGCATCAAGCAAGGAAGAAGTGAATCCCTCAAAAGCTATCTAAGTAGGTTCAACAAGCAATCCATGGAAGTGGAAAAAATATCTGACGATACGGCACTCATGGCCGTATTAGTAGGACTAAGACCCAAAACGAGATTTTGGTGGTCAATACACGAGGACGGTCCAAGGACTTATCACGAGTTCCTGAATTGAGCTGAGAAATACATAAGCGCTGAAGAAGCAACCTCTGACCAAGAGGAAGCAAGATGCGAAACTGACCTCAGCGATACGGTGAAAGAAAAAAAGACCAAGCCGTTGTCCCCACCCTGAAAGAAAGAAGGACGGGAGAGAAAGAGAACATCCCAGGGCTCAGCCATACAAGTTCTGAGAGTACCACCCACTCAAGGCCTCCTTAGAAGAGATATTCACGCAAGCCAATACAAAAGAGGCATTTCGCAGACCTATAATCCTAAAGGACGGACAGGCAGGACAACGCCAAGGACGATACTGTCGATATCATAGGACGATGGGCCATGACACTGATAACTACCGGGACTTAAAAGAGGAAGTTGAATCCTTAATTCGAAGAGGTCGATTACAGGAGTTTGTTGCCAAACCAAAAAAAGCAGATCGACCTACGACGCAGCAGCCACTACTGCAGGGGGCTCCTACACGAGCCCAGCAGGCAATCCCTAACCATAACCCATCCCCACATGCCGGTGGGCGGAAATCAGTATATTGAGGGATCCAGAAAGGCCAGGTGAAGGCAAGCCCGAAGTGCAAAAATCGTGCTGAACTACTGGAATCAAACCCCTAAGACCAAGATAGACCCTGAATCATTCTGGTTCAAGGAAGAAGATTCTGAAGGAATCTTTCAAGACCAGAGTGACGCCCTGGTGGTCACAATGATGGTTGTCAGAGTAAAAGTCCACCACACTCTAGTGGACAATGGAAGTTCGGTCAACATACTATACTCACGAACCTTGAGGCAGTTGGAAATATCATACCGCTACCTCCAACCATACCCAAGGAAGCTACAGGGATTTTCTGGGGATCCTATTAAAGTCCTAAGTCAGATCGTCCTTATTGTGGAGCTGGGTGAAGCTCCTCACCAAAGAAGGATCCTAGCGAATTTTGTGGTGGTCGATTTGCCATCTAATTACAATGCAATATTGGGATGACCCATTTTGCACGAACTAAAAGCTGCCACATCAATCTATCATTATTACGTGAAATTTCCCACTCTTTATGGGACTGGAATTATCCAAAGAGATCAAGTTACTGCAAGGGCCTGCAACGTCGACCTGCCCAGGCCACAAGTCAACATGCTAAGGAATAGGACGAACACGCAAGTTGAGGAAGCAAGATCGAAGAGACCAATCATTGCAGATCTCTCAGAGATCAGCATAGCTGAAAAGAACCTCAAAAAGCCACAGATGAGCAACTATCCTTTGACAAGAAGGAGGCAGACCCACATCCTTACCACGAAGTTTTGGTAATCTCGTTGCCTGTGGCCGAGGTAACCATCCCAAAGTCTTGTGGATATAGGAAGCCCTCTGAACATCCTATTCAGCAACACCCTTAAATGGATGGGTATCCCTGCTAACTTCCTTCGACCATACCCAAATATGGTCCTAGGATTAAGTGGAGCCTTAACTTCTTCCAAAGGATCAATCAAACTCAAAGTTGAGTCAGGATCAGCACCCCGATAGGTGAAGACAAACTCCAAGTTCGTGGTGTTCAACACCCCCTCCCCTTATAACGCTGTGATGGGACAGCCCCTACTCTTTAGCCTGAGAGCAGCAGTTTCCCTATATCACTATTCTATCAAGTTCAAAGGAAACAGGGAGCTCGCTAAAAGATATCAATGGAAAGCCTGTGCCAGCCATCAACACAGCTCCCCGAGAGTACATATGGCAAACATATGGGAATCCGAACTCATTCCCTTAGACCCACGGACCAGGATCGAAGGTAGAGAACTCGTTGAAGAACTAGAAGGAGTTTGAGTCTGTGCCAAGGACCAAACAAAGGAGCTCAAAGTCAGGTGTGAGCTGCAGCCCTCCACCCGAAGCAAGATTGTGGCTTTCCTTAAACAAAATCTTGATGTCTTTGCCTGGGATTACAGTGACATGAGAGGAATAGATCCCAGTATTGCATGCCACAAATTACAGGTGGATCCTTCAGTTCTGCCAAAGCAGCAAAAACGACGACCTCTGAACCCTGAAAGATATAAAGCACTCAACATGGAGGTGCAAAAGCTGTTGAACAACGATTTTCTCCGTAAAGCGAAATACCCGAAGTGGGTCGCGAATCCGGTTCTTGTGAAAAAACACAACGAAGATTGGAGGGTATGCATAGATTTCACCGATCTCAACAAAGCATGCCCCAAAGATAGCTTTCCATTGTCGAGAATAGATCAAATGGTGGACACCACTACCGGACACGAACTACTCAGCTTCATGGACGCGTATTCCGAATACAACCAGATACCGATGTACGGCCCAGATCAGGAACATACCTCATTTGTAACTGATTGAGTTCTTTACTGCTATAGAGTAATGCCATTTGGTCTCAAAAACACTGGCGCCACCTACCAACAACTTGTGAATTCCATGTTTTTCGAGCAGATCGGAAAGACAATGGAAGTGTATGTTGATGATATGCTGGTCAAAAGCATCAAGACCAAGGACCACTATCAGCACCTGATCGAAATGTTTGATATACTGAGGAAGTATGGAATGAAGTTGAACCCGAGAAAATGTGCTTTTGGGGTCAGTTCTGGAAGATTCCTAGGTTACATTGTAAATAACCGAGGAATTGAGGCAAATCCTAAAAAAATACAAGCTGTCATCCAAATGAAGCCTCCAACCAAACCCAGAGAGTTACAATGTTTAACCAGAAGGGTTGCCGCCCTCAGTCGGTTCGTTTCCAAGTCTAGGGACCGCTGCAAACCCTTCTTCGACACGTTACAAGGAGGAAAGAAGTTCGAATGGACCAAAGAATGCCAGGACGCCTTTAACGAGCTAAAGAGACAACTAGCCCGGCCTCCGTTGCTTTCAAAACCTAAGGTAGGCGAGGCCCTGAAGCTATATTTATCTGTTTCAGAGCATGCCATTAGTGTCATTCTAACCCGAGAAGAACATGGCGTTTAACACCCGATTTATTATGTAAGCAAAGTGCTTCATAAAGCCGAGCTCAGATATTCACCTGTAGAGAAACTGACATTTACCCTGCTGATGGCAGTGCGAAAACTGAGGCCATATTTCTTGGAACACCCCATTGAGGTCCTTACCAACTCTCCATTGAGGCAAACACTGCAAAGGCTTGACACCTCTGGTCGGATGGTAAAATGGGCAGTAGAACTCGGACAATTCGACATAAAATACACGCCTCGTTCCTCCATAAAGGGCCAAGCACTCGCTGACTTTGTCTCTGAGTTCTGCAACATCCCAATTGAGGAACAATAGAAAGAAACCCCTTGGAAACTTTATGTCGACGGTTCATCAACTGGAGAAAGATCTGGAGCCAGCGTCATATTAATCAGCCCTGATTAACGCATATTCTATGAAGCCTTACCATTTGACTTTAAAGCCTCAAATAATGAGGCTGAGTACGAAGCTCTCATTGCCGGAGCAAGGATGGCCTTAGGGTTAGGGATCTCCGACCTGATCATACACAGCGACTCTCAACTAGTCGTAAATCAGGTCAACGGTGTATATATGGCGAAAGAAGAAAGAATGGACAACTATCTACAAGTTGTAAGAAAAGAACTTGAAAGGTTTAACACCACCGAAGTCAAGCAAATTCCCCGATCGTAGAACGGTCACCCCGACGTACTGGCCTGGCTAGCCACCAGTGAGGGAATTGAAGAATTTGATAGCATCCCCGTCGAAAAAATATCCCTACCGTCTACTGAGCTAGACGAAGTGGTCCATATGATGATAGACCACAAACTAACCTAGCAGGATGAGATCGTCACCTACCTAAAAATCGAGAAATGTCCTGAAAATTTTGCAGAGGCTAGAAAGCTTCGAATCAGGTCAGCCAGGTATACACTCATTGACGATGTACTATACAAACGGGGATATTCTACACCTTTGCTAAGTTGTTTAAACGAAGAAGAACCTTAGCATGCCCTGCAAGACATTCACGAAGGAATATGTGGAAACCATTCAGGTGGGCTCTCATTAGCCCACAAGATCATACGGCAAGGGTACTTCTGGCTTGCAATAAGTCGTTATTCCCTTGAATTTGTCAAAAGATGCGACAAGTGCTAGCGCTTCGCCCCCATCATAAATACTCCACCATGAGAACTAAACCCAGTAACAGCACCTTGGCCCTTTGCAAAATGGGGGGTTGACCTAATTGGACCCATGCCCATTGGAAAAGGAGGGGTAAAATTCGCCATCATCACAGTGGATTAGTTCACTAAATGGACCAAGGTAGAGCCACTTGCCACCATCACCGAACAAAAACAACCAACTTTTTTTGGAAATCAGTGATTTGCAAGTTTGGCATACCTCACTCCATTGTTACGAACAATGAAAAACAGCTCGACAACGAACGACTTTCAGATTTCTGCGAAGAGTTCGGCATCAAGAAACATTTCTCATCATCGAACCATCCCCAGGCAAACGGCCATGTCAAAGCCATTAATAAGATTATTAAGCACACATTGAAAGCAAAACTCGACTTGTTTAAAGGAGGATGGGCCAAAGAACTCCCTAGTGTGCTATGGTCTTATCGCACTACTACAAAGGACAAGCACAGGAGAAACCCCATTCTCATTAGCTTTCAGCGTAGAGGCCATTTACAAACAGCGAAACAACAAGTACTACAATTAAAAAGTGCGAAAAAGAGTATTTGAGGTAGGATCCCTCATCTTACGAAAGGTATTCCTCCCCACAAGAGAGATCGGCAGTGGATGCCTGGGTTCGAATTGGGAAGGTCCTTATCTGATAATGAAGGCCCTACTAAAAGGGGCATATGAACTGGAAGACTTGGGGGGTAGACCCTTACCCCATCCTTGGAATGCTGAACACCTTAAACAGTACTATCAGTGAATGGGAAAAGCCCATATAAAGCCCCCTTGTAATGTCAATCACATCAATAAAAAGGGACTTCCTATTTTTAAACATTTTATTCAGCAATCTGTCAGAATCTTACAAAGCCTTACTCCATATGCAGGCCGATCTAAGGTCGTATGTTCTGCGATACTTAGTGGAAAATTGCTCCTAAGGAATCTTATAAAGCCCTGCTCCATACGCAGGCCGATCTAAGGTCGTATGTGCTGCGACATTTAGTGGAAAATTCCTCCTAAGGAATCTTATAAAGCCCTGCTCCATACTCAGGCCAATCTAAGGTTGTATGTTCTGCGACACTTAGTGGAAAATTCCTCCTAAAAAATCTTATAAAGCCCTGCTCCATATGCAGGCCGATCTAAGGTCGCGTGTGCTACGACAGTTAGTGGAAAATTCCTCCTAAGAAATCTTATAAAGACCTGCTCCATATGCAGGCCGATCTAAGGTCGTATGTTCTGCGACACTTAGTGGAAAATTCCTCCTAAAGAATCTTATAAAGCCTTGCTCCATACGTAGGCCGAGATAAGGCTATATGTACTGCAACCCTTAGTGGAAATTTTCAATGCCTTGCTCTACACGCAGGATGAGCTAAGGCCGTACGTGGTACTACACTTAGTAAAAATGCCCAATGCATAAGCTTGGTTTGGAAAGCAGGTACTGCACAACTAGGTAAAATTCATTCAAGGTAATTCTACATGCTACTGTGACGCTCTTACAAATTTAGCGAAGTTTGTGAGGCATTGTCACACCAAAAAAAAAAAAAAAACCAGATCTCTACTAAAGAAACCGTACTAAGCATAAACAGTTATCCATTCCAAACAAAATGTCAAAACAAAGTTCACTCATAAGTCGAAAACATATTGCAAAACTAAATACCAAAAACAATGTTTTTTTTAAACCGCCTAGGTGTCTTGGGGGGCTGGGGTACTATCCTCAACATCCTGGGCTATCGGTAATACCGGGACTCCAGCAGTCTCAGAAAACCTCCACGGCTCCTCCTTCTACCCCTCCAGCGCCTCATCCAGAGAGGCCACGTCAATATCAGGCCTCTCCTTCCTGATGTGCCCCACCAGCTCCTCTGGTGCTACCACATAGACATCCTGGGCTACGATATCAAACTCAGAGGACTCCTTCCAAGCGATCTCCACTCTTTCAACCTTGGCCTCAGCTCTTCAGCCCTTTTGGTAGCCTCCCTTGCTCTTTCGATGGCGTCTTGTACCTTCTGGATGGCCTCCTTGACTTTGCTGCACTCCTCCTCAGCCTGAGCTCTGGACTCTTCCTTCGAGGCCCTTAATACCCTGATCTCCCCCATCAATCTTTCCTCGACATCGATCTTAAAGTTCAGCTCAATCCCCATCTGATTCAGCTTCTCTTCATACTCCTTCTCCCTCAGAGCAAACTGGGCCTTTTCAGCCTCCATGCTGTTATAAAGACTGAAGGCTTGATCCTTTGCCTCTATAAGTTTATCTAGCTCAGACTTCACCCGTTTTTCAAAAATCAAAAATCAAGTAAGTCATTAAAAGAGTTGCATAAAAAAAACCATAAAGTAAGAAGTATACCTTATCCGCCACTGCCATCATGTATAAAATTGATCGGTAACCATGGAGCTAAGCAGTGATCAAGGCCTCACCAATGGGCATCTCATTCAGATAGCCCTGCTCTCTCTCACCCCAGCTTTGGGTAAGCAGATTGGCCAACTCCCTCAATGGTGAAGTGAGCGCGGAAGCCATCCCCCTGGAAGGAGAAGGAGCTCGGAGATAATCTAAAAATATCTCTGGTCGGTGTCCCACCCAACTTTCCCAGCTCGACCTCTGAAATCTGGCCATTTATCCTGCAAGTTCACAGAACTGGTCCCGTAGTAGAGGGTGCAGCTGGGGAAGGCAAAGAAGGAGACGACAGAGTAGGCTCGATAAAGGCACTGCCTCAGGAATCCTCAGTGCTACTGGGGGCGTAGATTTATTCCTCTTCAGTGGAACCTCCTCCTCCACCTCTTCAAAACGGCTCTCCAATCGTTCTGGGACATCTCTCTTTTTTCCTTTGGCTGCAGCCGCTACCTTTGCTACCTTGTAGCCCCGCATCTCGTCTTGATGAGCTGAGAAAATAGTGAAACGCTCTAATATGTATATATATAAAGAAACCACAATCGCGAATGAGGGTCAAAATATTACTTGAACTGGAAGGAGCCAAACTTGAAGCTCATACTTGCAACAAACCGAGCCGATATAAGTTCGAATCTAAGATCACAAACTTACAGGACCTTGGCTTTTTAGGTAATGATCTTATTACCTAAGCTCGTCTCTATGTATCTTTGGTTAACATCTCCTTCTTGTAATCTGCACAAAGGAAAAATATCTAGGTCAGTACTTCATCAACATACGCCTTCCTAAAAGACTAAAGCCCAAAAAAAACACTTACATAAAGAATGATAGAGCCTAGGAACCACGTCCTCCCTATTCACCTTGACAGAATGAAATTGCCACTCCCCCGATACATAGAACCACTCTTCCTTCCATTTCTTAATTGAGGAAGGGATGTCTATCACCAGAGAACCTCTCTTCCTGGGCCTAACGCTTGTGTACCACCAACCCGAGTTTTTCCCATCCTCCTTAAAAGTAAACAGAGAATCAAATATGGAAATACGAACTCAGGAGATTACCCGAATATTTAAGAAAATAAACCAGCTAAATAGAAGGAGAAATGACAGGCCAAAAAGGAATTAAAGAAAGAGAAGCTGAGAGGGCGCGATCTGAACCATCCATCCAGAAATTGAGGGAAAAAATCAACGGCTCAAAAGCCTAAGAGACAAAACGACGTAGTTTTAGCCAAGCTTACTGAAGAAGCTACTTATAAATGGCATACAACTCATCCCCATCAAAAGATGACACTTGTCACAGCAATAAATGTACTTCTTGGAGAAAGCATCACTGAGGTCAGGCACCTTACGGTAGAGCTGACCTGGAGGGTAACTGTTGACAACCGAACTCCAATCTAAGTTAAAACAGTTCATTAAACCCACCTCAAGCAAATGAGAGTTCTGCTCCTTCTCCCAGGTTGGAAAATCCCACCGTTATCTCAGTAAAACGTCATGATTACCCCGACACATCACCCCATCAATCAAATACACTTGCCGCAAGTGACATCATCACCGCCCGAAATCACCAATCATAAAGTACTAATCCTTAAGCCCCTTGCAAGCCATCATTACCTAGGGGAAACATTGACACATGCCGACCAATCACAGGAGAATTTGGCTACCCAAGTTACAAGCTCGGTACTGTTACTGATTTGACTGATTTGATGTGATTTCAGTTGAAACTATGTATAAATAGTTGAATAGGACTCTTGTAAAGGGCAAGTGAGTTCATATAAAGACTCATCGCACAATCACACTTTAAAGACATTTTTGTGGTCTTTTTCAAGAATAAATTGCCTTTTTTTCTTAAAGTTGGTTCAAAATTATCCTTGCTAATTTTGACGTCAACAAGAAGCATCTATGCCATTAAAAGTAATGATCAAATATCATGTTCACGTAAGGACAATTTCAATAACATATTTATACATTTAAGCATATGACATATGCATTAAAATAAAGAGATGTTTACTTACCTTGAATCCTTAGGAATTTTTATTTTTTTTAAAACAAATGAAGTTGTCCCTAGTTACTGACAACAATATGCCATGAGTCCTATATCATTGTCATTTATTTAGGAACATGGACATACTTATTCTTTTTTTTTTTTATCGGTAAATGTAAATTTTCATTGATCAAAATTTTTCATATACAAGTACACCGGGTATACCCGGACAAACAAAAGCCAATATCAGATACAACTACTCCAGGGCATACTCAGGAGATACAAAATAAGTGAACTACTGAACAAGTCAATGACCCAACACTAAGGACTCGAAATGGATCAAGACATTTGGATGCAAAGAGAACATAACTTTGTATACGTGTGTCTTGATTTGTCTCACAATGCAATCCAAGTTAGGTGAAAGGTCTTCAAAAATCTTCCTATTACGTGTTAACCAAATGTAGTAGACTGTACTTGCAAGTGCAATCCTCTTTGCCTTGCTTTGTCATGATGTCCCACAAGCCTCTTTTTTCAACCACTTAAGAGCGCTAGCAATTGTTGACATAGATCTTTTGATGTCGAGCCAATGTCTAATATTCCCCCATATGGATGAAGTGAAAGAACATTCAAAGAATAGGTGACATCCCGTTTCCACCATATGTCCACAAAAACACAATTAAGATCAATATCCAAAAAATTGCAATTTATCTTTCCTTAGGAGTTTAGATTGAACCCCTAACCAAAGCAAAAATGAGTGCTTTGGAGTTATGCACGGTCTCCAAACATCGACAGCCCAAATCTTCTTTGTACCCCTCGGTCTAAAGAAATCATAGGCCATTTTTGTGCTGAATTTTTCACTTGTCGACCAGCCATGAAAACTGTCCAGAAATCCCAGAAAACAGTTGCTGTTTTGACCTGCTAACCAGCCCTGAAATCTGTCCAAATTACCTTGAAATTGACCCTTGTTTTGAGGAAGACCAGCATGCTGACTTGAGGTAAAAGCAGCATTAACAAACAGGTTATTTCCACCATCCACCGAAACGGGCATCACATGTTGTCCTTGTTCGAGAAACTGGGTGACATCAACCATTTTAAGCCATAGATCTCTAATTTCCAGCAGTTTTTTGAAGAGTGGGGAGTGATCTTTCTTAGGTAGAACATCCCAAATGCAAGTCCCTTTAAGATAAATGTGGTGAACCCATTGTATCCAAAGAGTGTCCTTTTTATGTTGGATATTCCAAAGAGATTTAGCAAGTAGAGCTAAGTTTCGACTCTTCAAGTCTTTCAACCCGAGGCCCCCTTCATCCTTTGGAGGGCAAAGATCCTTCCACACCACCAAAGGCTTTTTGGATCCCCATAGAAATTTCTGGCCTAGGCTAACAATTCTTAAGATAATTGTAGCCGGGATAGGAAAAATAGAAAACTAAAAGTATTCAACACCTTGGAGCACCGCCCTAATAAGTTCCACCTTACCGGCATAAGATAAAGATGAGCAATTCCAAGCCCTAATATAATCAGCAATTTTTTCAAGGAATAGAGCATAACAACTCACTTTGAGTTCTCCGAAGCAAGAGGGATACCCAAGTAATGAAAAGGCATAGTACCTTTCAGTATATTTGTGACTTCCATGATATTATCAAGCTCATACCCATAAATTCTAGCTGTATACAACCTGGATTTTAAAGTGTTCATCCTCAAACCTGATGCGAAACCAAAGTTGGTAAGGCAATCCATAAGAATTTGCACCGACATAACATCTCCCCTTGCAAAGAACATCAAGTCATCCGCAAAAGCTAAATGGGTTATCTTTAAGGGGCTAGATTTGGGGTGATAATTGAATTCACTATCATTTGTGGATGCTTTAATCATTCTAGAAAAATATTAGAGATAAAGCACGAACAAAAAAGAAGAGAGCGGATCACCTTGCCGAAGACCTTTCCCACCCTTGAAGAAGCCATGCATACTCCCATTCAAAGCTATGGAACATGTTAGAGAAGTGATACATTCCAAACCCATTGTATAAATCTCGAAGGAAAGTGCAACCCTTCACGTACTTCGTTAAGAAAATCCCAACTTACCGAATCATAAGCTTTCTTTATATCAATTTTTAGGAGGCATCTTGGAGCTAACCTCTTTCTATTATATTGTCTCATGAGTTCTTGGGCATGATGAATACTTTTTGTCATACTCCTACCTTCAGTAAAAGCGGCTTGTGCTTGATCCACAATGTTTCCCAAGATAGGCCTTAATCGAGAAGCAAGGATTTTAGTGAACTCTTTATAGATGACATTACAACAAGATATGGGCCTATAATCCCCAACACCAGGTGTGTGACGCATGGTTGATTTGTTTGAGGATGGATCCCGATGAGAAGAATTCCATGATAGCCTCTACAAAATCATGTTCAATAGTCTCCCATGCCGTTTTAAAAAAACATGAAGTATAACCATCCGACCCGGGAGATTTATCATCTCCCATCCCGAATAGAGCTTCTTTGATCTCATTACTAGAAGTGTCCCAGACCAATGAGTTGCTTTGCTCCAAAGATACCGAAGGCCCGTTGCTAATAATTTCCATTTCAATAGGCCAAACCGGCTCTTTTTCCCCCCAACAAGTTGGTGTAAAAATTGACAAATTCCCGAGCAACTTGGTTATGTGACGTAGTATACATCCCATCCTCTTTAAGAATAGTAGTAATAAAGTTTCTCTTTGCGTTCCTTTTTACCACCGAGTGAAAGAATTTAGTACGCTTATCACTTTGTTTAAAGAAAATGCACTTAGCTTGTTGATAATAAAAGCTATGTTCCGCTTCACATAATCCCATGGCTTTCATTCTGAATCTTGCCACCATAACTTGATAATGCTCGCTCGTAGGTTGATCATGAAGTATGAGTTGGGTGGAGTCCAATTCACTTTTACCCTCATTTGCCCGAGTAGAAATGTGCCCAAAGTGCTTAACATTAAGCTCCTTCAATGCTTCTTTTAATTTGTGCAACGTCTTACAAAGAATAAATTGCTTTGTTCCCACCAGATTAAAATTCCAGCTTGCTTGAACAATATCATGGAAGTTCTCATGGTTTGTCCACATGTTAAAGAATTTGAATGATTTCCTAGTGTTCACCATACAGTCATGAATGGAAACAATGCATGGAGAATGATCAGAAAGGCATCCGAAAGGCAAAAATCAGCAAAGACATGTGCACCATTTTGTACCCAAATGTCATTCACCATACCCTATCGAGCTTGCTCCACACCAATTTATTAGTCCATATGTAAAGACAACCAATAGAGCGCACAACCGTAAGACCAACATGAAGACAACAATTAGCAAAGTCTTTAATTTCATAAGGAGTAACTTCCGCCCCCATTGCTTTTCTCATCATATTTGAGCACATTGTTAAAATCACCAAGAATCATCCAAGGTAATGACACATTTGCATTGACATTCATAATGTTGTTCCAAAGCAGTCTCCGGCTAACAATTGTATGACAAGCGTAAACAAAGCTAACAAGGAAGGTATAAGATGTTATCTTGCAAGTAGCAATACGATGGATGGCTTGTGGGTTAGTCTCCAAAACTTCCAACTTGACTTTGGATTAATTCCACAAGATCAAAATCTGCCCGGCTCTATGAGTGCAAAAATTGTTGGCTTGCATGAAACCATCAAATTTATTCCGCATAATTCGGATCAACTTTCGATCTCCAAGCTTTGTCTCCAAAATACCCATAACATCAATGCAATGTCGCTTGATGAAGTCTCGAATCCCATTTTATTTGGGGGGGGATTCAAGCCCCTAATATTCCAAGATGCAATCTTCATGATTTTGAAGCAAGGGAAGTTCCCTTCTTCTTGTCAATTTTAGTTCCCATTTTCCTTTGCTCATCGACCTTTCCTTTGAGCATTTCATTGCTAGACTTTTTAGAATCTGCCCATCTAACATTTGATGTAGAATCTGCCCCCCAATCTTCCCTTTGACAGCCTTCATCTACCGACACTTGAGAGGGAGTAATACATGCTGAATTTTTTCCATTTTTCCTGTTAACTACCTCAACAAAAGGGGCGACTGTCTGGTCATGAATCTGCCCTTGCTGGCCATCTACAACCTGTGAAAAATTCTGATTGATGGACTGCCCCTTCTGAACATTTAATTCCCCATCTTGCTGTCCATTTTTTCTGGCTGAATTCGCATGAGATTTTGATGCTGTCTTGTCCGAAGATAACTGTAAATTTGAGTTTGTACACAACATCCCAGCATGGATGTTCTTTTCTAGTGCAGCCGGCATGGAGGCTTTTGATGTCTAACCATTTACGAGCTTCCCCTTGTCACTCGTGGCATGTTTATTGTAATTGCAACCAAGAGTGGAATGCCCAAACACTTTACAAGAACCGCAAAATTTTGGTTCATGCTCGAATATAATTTCTTGCTCCCTCAAAATGCCATTAGGAAGCCTTATCATTACCACCCACACAAGCTCAATAGATGCATCAACTTCAACTAGTGCTCTTGCATAGGATAGTCTACCTCTATTTGCCATGACCTTATCGGTCGAGATGGGTATACCAACTTTGGAGACAATTTTACCCAAAGCATTCGTGTTCCAAAACTCCAATGGCAATCCCGGCAAGTTGATCCATACTGACATAGTGCTAACATCCTTATCATCGAAATCAAAGAAACGGGGCATGACTTTTAACATTAATGGTCTTCCATATACCAAGTAGGGACCACCATGCAACACACTTAGCCTTTCCGAGTCCGTCTCAAATTTGAAGACCAACCACCCGCTCGAGTGCACAAAGTATTTGTAATTAACCTTCCACGAATCACACAATTGGAGTAAGGCCACTTTCCCTGGAAACCTATGAGCAAAATACCCAACAAGCTCATATCCCCAAGTATTTTCAATATTATCTTCATCTGATTCACCCAAGACAAGTTCATCCAAATGATTTTCGGAAGGTTTCAACTTAATATTTTCCTCCATTTTTCTATTGTCTTTAAAAAGGTTTACCAATGGAGTTTTTGTATCTTTCACACCATCAACATTAACATTTTTTGGTTTCTTCAATTCCACCGAATGCAATTCAAAATCAGAATTTTTAGATTCCGTATCATTTTCATCAAGTGTTAATGATACACTAGGTGAGGGCAGATTTACCTTATTATCCTCCACCAAATTGGTCTTCGAATTGGCAACAACGCCCCCTCCAACATCAGCCTGCTGACCAGCTAGGGGTTTAAGAGGAGCCAACCCACTATATTGGCCAGCAACAGATTTTTTCTTCCCCATGCAGAACAGAAAACGGGGGCAGCTGGGAAGATAAACACGGGCAGGAGAAAGACCCAACATGAAGAAGAAAAACAGCCCAAAAATTTAACCTAATAGGAGATATACAAGCCCAACACGTCCAGGCCTAACTGGCCTAAAAAATGGGGGAGAAATGGGCCACCAACAGAATTCTGGGAATAAGAATAAAAGGCACAATAAGGGGGGAAGGGCCTGGTCAAAGGTATAATAACGGCCCAAAGAAATCCAGCTAAAACAGGCCCAAATAAAGGATCCGACTCACACCGAAACCCAACAGAAAGTCTGGAAATAAATGTTTGAAAACTTTCCCCAAGAGGAAAGCCAAAGACCGTCTGATTAAACTTACAATGGCTCAAAAATAGATTGCAATTAATGAGAACTCACCCAAAATGGAAGCCCCTCAGACCGACACCAAAATATGCAATAAAAGAATCTAAAAATGGAGGGACCAGTCTGCAAATCCAGGAACCACAGCTTTGACCAGAACAGTCCAGCAACGGTCAACAAGTTCAGAATCGAGAGACCACCAATACATACAAAATACATACAATCCCAGCACAATGAAGAATACCAAGAACACACGCAAGTCCCAGGCAGATCGAAAATCAATCCCAAACTGAAACTGAAGAAGATAGAACCTGAAGAAGGCTGGACAACTCAAAATGAAGCAGGCTGGACAACTCGAAATGGTGGGCAATGGCTGCCCCACCCGGTATGTTTTCCATAATAGCCTTTGACCAAGTTATTTGTTAAAAAAAAAAAAAAAAATGTAAACAAAATGTGTAGGGTCGAAAATACCCTCATTTAGAGGAAAGAAGAGAAGAGAAAATAGAGAGAAAAGAAAAGAAAAAAAGGGAAAAATCAGCTACTGACCGTCGACGTCGCCTACGGACTGCCCGGACCTCACCAACTTCGACCAAGACCAGAGCCACCTCGGATTCGCCGGAAACCGTCATTTTCTGGAAGGTTAGACATGTTTTCTATAAATAACTACTTTGAATTTGTGATAGTTTGAATGTTTAGGATGTGAATATGGGTTAAATTCATGTTTTTATAGTTAAAATGTAAGAAAATATCGAATTTGAGGTTAAAATCTTGAAAAAAAGGGGGCGGAGCTCGCCGGTATGGTCCGTTACGGACCACACCGGACCCGGATTTTGGTCCGGGTCCGGCTAACCGGCCCAAATCCGGGTCCGTCAAATATATATATATATATATATTTTTGGTTGTTGTGTGTGTTTTAAGAAATAAAATGAAAAATAAAAGAAATAATATATTAAGAAAATTAACGAAGTATTTAAAGATAAATTAAATTGAGTTTTAATTTTTGTTCTTTTCTACTTAAATATACGTTTCAAATAAATAATCGAAATAGAGTAATTAAATATGAAATAAATAATATACATAATTAACGAAATATTTAATGAATAAATTTAAAAAAATAATATTTTTTTTTACTTAAAGAATTAAGATAATGAATTAAAGAAATAGTAAAACGAAAAATCGAATAAATATTATTCAAATAAATAATCGAAATAGAGTAATTAAATATGAAATAAATAAAACACATTATTAACGAAATATTAAAAGAATAAATTAAATTGAATGATATTTTTTTACCTAACCAATCAAGATAATTAATTAAAGAAATTGTGAAACGAAAAATCGAATAAATATTATTATTTTTATTCAAATAAATAATCGAAATAGAGTAATTAAATATGAAATAAATAAAACAAATGTTTGACGAAATATTAAAAGATTAAATTAAATTGAATAATATTTTTTTACCTAACCAATTAAGATAATTAATTAAAGAAATAGTGAAACGAGAAATCGAATAAATATTATTATTTTTATTCAAATAAATAATCGAAA
>NW_019245366.1:50344-55296 GCF_002742605.1 Olea europaea var. sylvestris | reverse complement strand
TTGCAGCTGTGGGCATATGAGGCTATCCCTGCTTTGGGTAGCAAATGGGCGATCAGAAGGGAGACTAGCTGCCCACGAATGCTTCATTGGCGAGCACATGAAAAGCCATCGGCTAAAGATTTGATAGTTATCCTCGACGATCCTCAGGTGAGTATTATATATTTGCAATTTATATTGTACATACATTTACTCGGGTCGATACACGTTCGTTAACACGTTGAAATATGGTATGTCAGCTCGAAGTTCATGCTGAGTTGGTTGTCTCGGTGGAAGAGGAGGATGCAATATATGTACGTGAATTACTTGTTCCCCCTACTGAAGACGATCCAGTATTTGAGTCCGTTCCGGATAGAAATATAGTATGTTTATTTAAATTCATTATTTATTTTGACTTATAAATTCATGTGCGGATTATTAATATTAATTGTCTTCTCTGTGTAGGAGCGCCATCCGGAACTTCCACGTAGGAGATCTCCTTCGCCTCCACCGATGAGATCTCCGTCACCTCCACCGATGAGATCGCCTCTACCGCCATTATCTCATTCTCCAAGGATATCTCCGTCTCCCGTACCCACCCACCTCCCACATGGATCGCCTACACCCAGTCAGACTCATCATTCAGATGATTTCTTTGCACGCATGACTGGCATTATTAGAGAGGAGCTGGGAATGATGCGCCGTGATTTTATGACAGAGGTAGTCGCATTACGAGGGGAGATAGGGGTATTGCGACGGGATTTTATGACAGAGATCGTCGCAGTACGAGAGGAGATAGGGGTGATGCGATGAGATTTTACGACAGATATAGTAGCTTTGCGAGATGAGATTGGAGTGCTGCGACGAGATATAGGAGACCTTCATACTGAGGTTGCAGCACTTCGAGGCGATGTAGCAGGCGTCCGAGGGAATGTCGGGGAGACTGGTGTCCCTCGAGATTGGTGGGCAACGGCCGGGGGAATCGATGAGTTTTTTGGTTCGGTGCCGGAGGCCGAGAGGGAGGGGGTGGAGGTCGGGCAGGAGGAGCCGGAGGAGGCCGGGATGCCCGCGGTGGAGGTCGGGCCGGAGGTGCCGGAGGAGGCAGAGATAGAGGGGGTCGAGGGAGGGACAGGGGTGGTTGAGGAGGTAGCGGAGGGGACATCAGAGGTGGTAGTAGAGGGGGATGATCAGGTTGCGGAGGATGAGAGGACGCCGGAGATGACGGATGACGAGGTAGTATTCGTGTCCGAGGGGGCGACGGAGGTCCCGAAGGGTAAGAAGCGTGCTGCTGACGCGCCAGAGCTGATGGTCGGTAAGAGATCAAGATTGCCGTCACAGTACGTCGTTTCTCCCTACACGGTCGAGGAGAAGAGAAGGGGATTTGTGGATAGGGTGTACCCCAATCTTTTTCGCGACGTCGACCCAGTCAGACAGAAGGCGTTCGATGATTGGTTCAAATCCCTTAAGTCCGAGTAAGTATTTTATGATGTTGCTACTATTTTTTTGTACCTTTGGTAACTGTTTTTTCATTTTTCAGAGATAGTTATACCATCGGCTGTATGACCGTGCCCAATGCTAAAAAGTGGTTTGAAGATGTACTAACGACCTCAGCTTGACTCGCTGATGATGTAAGTTTTTTGAGTTTCCGTTTATTATATTTATACAAGTTGTTGGTTCATTTACTTAAATGACTCTATCTTTTTGTTGGTGTTTTTTTGTTTCAGCATATCGACTTGGCTATGGAATTGTTACACGATCGGGCGTAGAGATACCCGAGATCTTATGACAGACCTACTCGAGTTATCTTGAGCGCTGAGTTCGATCGTGTCGTAGATATTGAGCATCAGGAGCTCCTAAGCAAGGGGAATGATTATGTTCTGTCTGAGTACATGGTGGAGTGGGTGATTGGACTACAGTTAAGGTGCGGAAAGCCGTGGACGGATTGTACACATATGTACATTCCAGTGATCGCGAGCTCACACTGTTTTTCGGTGGAGATCGTATTTGCTGATTCCACCATATATGTGTACGACTCTGATCATAGCTGTCTGACGCAAAGTCAATTGGAGCAAATACTGGAGCCATTGGCTGTGATCGTGCCCATGATGGCTAGTCATGCGATGATTCGAGTAAATGATAGATTAGCCATTGTGCGGAACACGACGACTGCGAGACAAGAAAGATCGTAAGGATTTACAACTTTTAAATTTTCAGATTTAATTTTCAATTATATGTTATGGAACTAATATCTTCTAATTCGGTTGCAGGGGTGACTGTGGCATATTTGCAATCAAGTACATAGAGTTCAAAAACAATATTTTTTTTACTTAAACAATTAAGATAATTACTTAAAGAAATAGTAAAAAGAAAAATCGAATAAATATTATTCAAATAAACAATCGAAATAGAGTAATTAAATATAAAATAAATAACATACATAATTAACGAAATATGTAACGAATAAATGAAATTGAATAATATTTTTTTACTTAACCAATTAAAATAATTACTTAAAGAAATAGTAAAAGGAAAAATCGAATAAATATTATTCAAATATGAAATAAATAATATACATAATTAACGAAATATTTAACGAATAAATTAAAAAATAATATTTTTTTTACTTAAACAATTAAGATAATTACGTAAAGAAATAGTAAAAGGAAAAATCGAATAAATATTATTCAAATATGAAATAAATAATATACATAATTAACGAAATATTTAACGAATAAATTTAAAAAAATATTTTTTTACTTAAACAATTAAGATAATTACTTAACGAAATAGTAAAAAGAGAAATCGAATAAATATTATTCAAATATGAAATAAATAAAACACATAATTAACGAAATATTTAACGAATAAATTAAAAAACAATATTTTTTTTACTTAAACAATTAAGATAATTACTTAACGAAATAGTAAAAAGAAAAATCGAATAAATATTATTCAAATATGAAATAAATAATATACATAATTAACGAAATATTTAACGAATAAATTAAAAAACAATATTTTTTTTACTTAAACAATTAAGATAATTACGTAAAGAAATAGTAAAAGGAAAAATCGAATAAATATTATTCAAATATAAAATAAATAATATACATAATTAACGAAATATTTAACGAATAAATTAAAAAATAATATTTTTTTTACTTAAACAATTTCAGTAGGATTCGTGTTGTACTGAAAGAAATAAATAATCGAAATAGAGTATATTGTATGATTTAATTTTGAAATAGTAAAAGGAAAAATCGAATAAATATTATTCAAATATGAAATAAATAATATACATAATTAACGAAATATTTAACGAATAAATTAAAAAACAATATTTTTTTTTATTTAAACAATTAAGATAATTACTTAAAGAAATAGTAAAAAGAAAAATCGAATAAATATTATTCAAATATGAAATAAATAATATACATAATTAACGAAATATTTAACGAATGAATTAAAAAAATATTTTTTTTACTTAAACAATTAAGATAATTACTTAAAGAAATAGTAAAAAGAAAAATCGAATAAATATTATTCAAATATGAAATAAATAAAACACATGATTAACGAAATATTTTTTTTACTTCACCAATTAAGATAATTAATTAAAGAAATAGTAATATCTCCATATTGTTAGTTAATATATCTCACTTATTTTAAAAGAAAACAAACAAATACATGACACATAGAAAATACATATGACAAATGTGATAAAAATAAAAAGGGTAATTGAACAATGTGATAAAGATTACATCCGATTTCAATTCAGAAAATCACAAACACATGACAAATAGAGAATACATATGATTTATATAGATACTACACATCCGTCGAGTCATTATTTAGTGGGATCTGGCTTGTACAAAATCGACGTGTATGTCCTGTAGCGCCGCACCTCCCGCACTTACGCGGTTGTGGAAACTCTCCTGTAGATGGTATTCTAGACGTCCGTCTACGACCAGGAGTACGCGGTGGAGCTTCAGGTGGCAACAAATTATTAAGTGCTACAATATAATCAGGAACTTCCCACTCGGCTTCATTTGGTAGAGGAAATATAGTTTCGGCATACGCTGCTCTCCAAAAATCAGTCATATAATAATGACTGCACAAGCTGTGTGGTGGAAATCCTCTATACATAGCCACTGCGACAGCATGTGCACATGGAAAACTTTCCAACTGAAATTTTCTGCACGTGCAGGTATTGTCATTCAAGTCTACAATGTATCCAACATTGCGCCCGCATCTCACGGAGAAGCGAAATTGATCTAGTGGTTCCACAAATAGAGCTTTTGCCACTTCCAGAGTTTTGAATAGTCGATCTTCCTGTGCCGGAGCTAGCATACTCGTGCAATTTTGGGATTCTTCACGTCGGTCATAAAACTACTGTTGCAACTTGCTGCGAATATGTTCAATCATTGCAAGAATCGGTAACTCTCGATCCTTCTTGAATAATGCATTCAGTGACTCTGCATTATTCGACGTCATCATGTTGTATCGACGTCTAGGAAAATGTGACCGTGCCCAATGTTCGACCCCCATTTCTGATAGATATTCCCATGCACTTTCTGATTTATGTTCTATTTCGCCCATGAACTTTGTAAACTCTTCAAAGCTGTAAGCTTCTGCAGCTCTCCTAAACAATGCAACGATGCCACTGCCCCGGTACCTAGTCTTCAGATTGCCCTGAATGTGGTACATGCAATAACCATGACGTGCTTCTGGAAAAACTTCGGCTATACCATTTATTATTGACTGCCCCCGGTCAGTCACAAATGCAAGGTTCTCGATGTTCCCAATTACTTCTCTCAACTTCGTGAAGAACCAACGCATTGCTAGATCATTCTCTCCATCGACAATGCTAAATGCAAGAGGGTAAATTTGGATATTGACATCTTGACAAGTAGCAATAATCAACTTTCCTTCATATCTAGCTCTTAGGGTTGTACCATCAACTAGAATTAGAGGTC
>NW_019245366.1:12371-49562 GCF_002742605.1 Olea europaea var. sylvestris | reverse complement strand
GGGGGAGTCTGCAAACGGACGGTCCGGACAATCCGGACCGTCGGCAACGGGCGGTCCGGACCATCCGGACTGTCCGTTGCGGACGGTCCGGACCGCCCGTTGCCGACGGTCCGGACCGTCTCGACCGTCGTTAAATCCGTCGTTCCGGCGTCTGATCGGTGCCGGCCTGAACTTTGGCTCTAATATTATTTTTTCTACCATTTAAAAAAAATATACGACTTCAATAAAAATAAAATTAATACTACGAAAAGATACTTACCGAATTGAATTGCTGAAATTTAACTAAATTTTTCTGTTGAGGTTGATAACTGATAAGTTTATGAAATTTTGAGGTTGAAGTGGATGAAAAATGGAAGAGTTTTTATCGTGTTAGAGTAAACTGATGAAAAGACTGACTTCGTTTTCAAATTTCAATTGAGCCTTGTTTGGATTTTTATTTGTAACTTAAGGATATTTTTGTCTTTTTACCATATTTCTATTTTTGTAATTATATAACTCATTTAAGGGCGTTTTTGTCTTTTATACAAGAAATGGCTATTGTGGTGAATGTTAGATTTTTATGGTTAAAATGGAAAATGGTTGGTTTGACAAAGCTATACTTAAAAGTACCCCCAAACAAAACCCAGCTGGACAATACTGAAAAGCACCCACCAGACGTCCAACCAAGCAAGATGAAGAACTGTCGGCAATTAAGACAACACCAAAAAGCTAAGGGAATCAAGACCGAAAGGCAAAAATCACAAATGCCAGGACCGAACGAAGAAAAACAACCAAACACAGATTCAAAATAGCCTCACTCCCAACTCCATGCACAACCCAGCTTCGAATCTGAATCCAAATAGAGCTTGGAGTATATAACCGGATTAGCCCCCAGTCACAGCCCAGTGAGACGATTGAGATGCAGTGGCCGCAACTCACGGGACCAAGCACATGCTGAAGCAAACAGGAAACCTAGTGGACCAAAAACTGCCTTGGATGAACAATAATACACCGACTGAAGCAGCACCGAATTCTGGCCAAGTATCTGAAACCAGATTCAAAGCAGCTAGCCTGAAAACTGCCTTAAATACAAACCGAACCAGAGCTGAAAACCAACCGGCAGCTTTCAAACTTTGAAGAACTGAACACAAACTAACTGAAAATCCCTCCAAAAACCAGATTAAAGTAGGTTTCAAGCTCAAAACCTGTGAAAACCTGTTGAATATACTGGTTTTCAGAGAAAAGGACTTTGATGATGATCAAAGAGCATGGGGTTACTGCTTGGCTGGGTATTTTTCGGTCCTTTCCCAGGTAAAACAACCTTCTTGTAGATGTGTGATAAATGGGGGGTCAAGTACCAATACTTTGTACATCAAAGTGGATGGTTCGTGTTCAAATTTGAGAATTCCAACGATAGAGCACAAGTACTTGAAGGCAGCCCATAATTTGTTTATGATCGAGAGCTGATGACAAATGTACCATCATTTTTTGGTTTTGATGATGAGGAAAGTAGCAATCTCCCTGTATGGGTGACGTTGCCAGGATTGCCATTGAATTTTTGGACAGCTAATGCTCTAAGCATGATTGCAACAAAGATTGGAAAACCAATCACAACTGATCTGCTCATGACAATGAAGGAACGATTATCATTTACTCAAATCCTTGTTGAGGTTGACACTTCAAGAGATCTAGTTCAATCCGTAAAGATGAAACTCCTAAATGATAAAGTGAGGGATCAATTGGTTTGCTACGAACACAAGCCAACATTCTACTCCACTTGCAAGATATTTGGGCACAAAATGGATGCATGCAAAAGAAAAAATGTGCCTATGAGCCATGAGCATACTGCTCCTCCAAAGTACGTGGTAAAGGAAATGGGGACACGGGCTACTATATAGGACCAAAGCATTGTCGAAGGTTCGAACCAAATAGCCAAGGACGGTCAGAACATTGAGGACAACTCCAGTGAGGATGCAACTGAACAAAACTGTTTGCTGGAACCGACTAAAACTGGGATAGATCCTATTGGCCAGAATGTTAGTGAATTTGGACAAGCAGAATCCATAAGTTAGGCCAACACACAAGCAGGCGCCCAACTGGCTCCAAACGAGGATGTCAATCCTTTCATAGAGGTGGCAGGAAAAATAGACCAGTACCTGCAAGTAAGGGTCCCATGCCAAGACGAATCACACCACAACCAATTGCAAATGATAAAGTGTGTGTACAAAAGTCAGGAGGAGGAATTGAATCACCCAACTTACAAGACACAAATGCAAATCCCGGAGTCCCGACTCAAACAACTGACGAAGGATAGAAATAGGGAAAATGCCCTCTTTATATCATCATGAAGATTGCATATGGAACATTAAGGGCTTCAATATGCCCTTAAAACAAAATGAGGTTCACCACCTCATTAAATAAGAATGCATTAATATTATTGGTATTCTGGAGACGAAAATCAGCCAGCAAAAGTTAGCTCGGATCTTCAGAAATAAATTTTATGGGTGGAGTCATACAAACAACTTTCCTTCACATTTGGCCGGGAGAATATTGATCCTATGGGACCAAACAAAAGTCAACCTGTGTGTCTTTGAAGCTACCCCATAGGTTATACATTGCGAAGTCAGGTCAATGTAACTTCTATCGTATTTCGTTTGAGTTTTGTATATGGTTTCCAATCTATTGTTACTCGGAGGCCATTATGGAATAACCTAATTGATTTTGGAGCTACATGTTTGATACCTTGGATGGTCTTGGGCAATTTTAATAGTGTACCTCCACTCGAGGAAAAATGTAATGGAGCGGAAGTGACTCAATACGAGACTAGGGATTTTGCATATTGTTGTTTACTACAAGTCTTACAGACTTGCGATCCATTGGATGCTATTACACTTGGTCGAAAAACTTAGAAGGCAACATACCTTCTGTTTGGAGCAAGCTTGACAGAGCTATGGTTAATGAACTGTGGCAACAGGCGACGATACATGCCTTAGCAAATTTCCAACCAGCAAGTTGCCTTTCAGACCACTCGCCATGCATTGTATTGCTTTTCCAACAAGGAGGAGGTAAAGGAAAACATTTTTAATTCTTCAATATGTGGACGGATCACTCTGATTTTCAATTTGTGGAATTGGGATCAAATCAATCTAATGACCGAGTGATATCTCAACTAGGTCTATCAAAGGTTTGTAATATTGATCCAAATACAGCACCAGCCATTCCAATAACTAATGAAGAAAGTGATCAAGAAAATCTTCCAATAAAGACAAGCTCATTAAGATATATCTATGATTCATTTGAGCATGGATTATTCTCTTTTG
Organism: Olea europaea var. sylvestris; assembly: GCF_002742605.1. NCBI lineage: Eukaryota > Viridiplantae > Streptophyta > Magnoliopsida > Lamiales > Oleaceae > Olea > Olea europaea. The sequence continues at coordinate 46,263 of NW_019245366.1, read as the reverse complement.
AGCCTCAATCATTCGAAGAACCATCAAAAGACAAATGTTGGACAAAACCAATGGATGAAGAAACATCCACCATTGAGAAAAATAAAACTTGGGAAGTCGATGATCTACCGGAAGGAAAGAAGACCATTGATTTGAAATGGGTCTATAGAATCAAATATAATGAAGACGGGTCATTTGGACAAAGCTCAGTTTGTGGTCATAGGATATTATCAACAGCCAGAAGTTGACTTTACATGGACACTTTCTCCAGTTGTAAGAATGGAGACAATACGTACAATTCTGTCATTGGTAGCTCAATTGGAGTTAAAAGTTTTTTAGCTCAATGTAAAATCAGCATTCTTAAATGGTTAATTCTCGAAGAAGTGTATGTTGAACAACCTGAATGATTCAAAATCGAAGGTAAAGAAGACAAAACTCATCCTCTTAAAAAGCATTATACTAATTAAAGCAATTACCCCCAGCATGGAATAATAAAATCAATAGCTATATCATTCAAATGGCTTCAATCAAACCAGAAGCGAATCATCCCTCTATGTGAAAAATGTTGAAAAAGATTTTCTTCTCGTATGCCTTTACATAGATGATCTTTCTACTTCAAGACAAACATAACATGGTGGATGAATTCAAGAAGAAGAAGATGATGAAACATTTTGAAATGTTAGACTTGGTACCCATGACATATTTTCTTGGGATTCAAGTAAAGAAAAGCCTGGTAAAAAAATTTCTCTCTCAAGAAAAGCATACTGGTGATCTTCTCAAAAAATTCAAAATGAGTGAGCCCAAGCAATCTCTACTCCAATGGCCTTAAATGAAAAAAAAAGTTACAATATTATGATGATGTTGAAAAAGTTGATGTCACACTCTACAAAAAAAAAATAAAAAATTGATTGGTTTATTGATTTATCCAAAATAAAAGGCCGGATATTATATACTCAGTTAGCTTATTATTCAGATTCATGAATGTACAAGCAGACTTCCAACTTTTTGAATCACAAACTTTTAGCTTTTTAATTCCATAAACATGATGCTTCAAATCTCCAAGTTTTCTATGGTATTCTCCAAAGTCAAGACTATATCGATGGGTGGGCATCTTCTTTTAATTAAATCAAGAAAACTAGTTCTTAAACTGGACAATTGAAAAGCAAGAAAAATGGTAATTTTTCTCTATTTTTCTCTCTCCAAATTTGAGCACTATGAAATTATGTTTTATAATTATTGTACAATTCCATAGGACATCTAGCTTGCATCTTATATTTATTTATAGAGATACAATAATTACAATCCTTGTACAATAATAATTCCACATTCAAATAAGAGTTCTAATTAAAACTCAAGTAAGAATTTTAATTAAGAATTATGTTGTGTGTACACATTCCGTGTATATATATGGCCCCCTCCATATGAGAGGGGTGTGAAGCATTGTGTATATTGGAGGTGTACACGTAGCATAACTCTTTAATTAAAGTCCAAATCCAATTAGTTTGCTTTTAATTACATGTGTAGTCCTAAAACTTTAATTACAATTATAATTATGATTACAACATTTATAGTAAATACAACTAAGTAAAAAACTTTTTTTGTAATTACAATTAAGTATAAAACTATTATAATTACCTTAATTAAGTTACAATACATTATAGAGCTGCCATATGGACCTGATTGGATATATATTATCCAAGCTCCAATAATTAAATCATGTTTAGTCGACCTTAGGCCACCCAATCTAATTATTAGTCTTCATTTTTTCACTAAAGGCAGAAAACTAAACTCTTGAAATATATAAGATGACAAAAGCCAACAAATTTGTAATATTTTTCGTTGACCTACCATATATGTATTTTATCCCCATTCGAGATTCGATAGTTAGGTATGACCATAAATGATCGTTTTTCCTTCTAATTATTTTTACTAATTTAAGTACAATTTTCTTCAACTGTCCTATGAACTAATTATAGATGTCGAAGTTTAGACATCGTTAAAAACTGGGCTCAGATTTTAACCGTTCAACAAAAAATACTTAAGTAGTCACTCTACCCATTTTCCAGGGTAACGGTTTTCGACACGAATTCATGTTCTCTACTTCGCTTATTCTCAAGTTCCTAACTCATCAAGATAGTTGACCAATCAAATTGATATCACCCATTGATAAATCAAAGAACCATTAAAATCACCAAAAGATAAACATAATCCTGTTAAGGGTTTTAGATGAAATACACAGTGGTTAAGTGAAATTTAATTCTTTGCATAGTTATGCTATAGAATTAAATTTAACATACGATCCGTTCAATATACTTCAAGTGTACTAGTGTTATATTTAACTATTTCTGCGATAAGGACAAATCAAAAAATTGAATAGTGAATTGGTTAATACTACAACCTTCCAATACAAGGTGCCAACCCTTATACATCGGTTGAGAAACAATTATTTATGATCAAAATATAAGTTGTATCATATTGTACTTCTCAACACAAGTACCCAACTTATTATCAAGTGATCATAGGAACTTTAATTCGCATACTCAATAGTAAATAATGTGATAAATAAGACTACAACTTATTTATTATGAATAATTATTTTATCATAGCAAAATTTACTATATAGGCACACAACTAACAATAACAACCTAAAATTTTGCATTTTTTGAAAACAAATTACGGTGCCACCTTGACTCCGCACCCCAAAACTATCATCAAAATCTACAAAAACAATAAGCACAATGTAGATTCAGTGCTGGATTGAATTTGTACAGCCAAGAAATGAAACAACTCCAAGAACAATCTAGGTAGATTTTGTCGTTCTAATTTTCCAAGACAGCAAAATGGATTCTTCCAAGTAGAGGATCAAGAACCTAGACAAAAGCACTTTAACAAGATCTTGACTTAAATTAAATTTTCAACTATGGAATTAGGTCAAATCAAATCAAGAACAAGAAATATTTAGGCTATGATGGTCGAAATTTCCAAGCTCTAAAGAACTTTCAAACTTTGGAGAAAACCACAATGAATCTTGATGAAACTTCAAGAATAGACCATGATTTGGATGAAGAACAGAAATCCAAGTAGTAAACTCGATTTTCACTTAGAAAGTAAAGTAAAAATCAAGTAGAGAACTAAAAATTTCTCAAGGAAAAGGGGCACCAAGTGAGATTTTCTTTCACTAGGTTGAGAGTATCTCTCTCTAACTCACTTGATTGAGAGCTCTTTCTTAACTCATTTAGAGCCTATAGGATTTATTCCATCAAGTCATAACTTCCTACCATTTCTTTGAATCAATACTTGACTTTGATTCTACGTAATTAGAGAGTTCATCATACTCGATTAGTAATACCTGGTTAATAATAGTGAGTTCCTACCTTCTAGGATATCGAATGATGCTACTAGACTTACGTTGAGCTAGAGTGTCTCGAAAGTCTCTACATCCTGATCCAAGTCTATCCCTCAACAAGTGTGGGATGAGAAATAGATTCATCTACTTGGTCAATTATATCTGTGGACTCTTGTATCTATTCAAATTCTAATTTGCTTTCACTGCTCTATAACACCACATTCTTAATTTTTATAGTTATCATGTCTATCTTGATTTGTTGCATTCATATTACATTTACTATTGAATTATTATAATTATTGTAGTCGTGACTAATTATATTATTGCAGTGGAATGTATCCTAATCGTCCTAAACAATCGATGTGCTTAGTAATAAAAAATTTAACATGCATTTAAGTTCCATTAAAATTTCATTAATTTGTATGATATTTTTAATGTATTTCATGCTTACAATTTGGGTAACAATCTCGTCTTGTTCCAACAATCCATCACTTTATATTCATGTTAGTTGGGTTTATTCAAAGTTAATTTAGTTTACATCAATTTCTAATTAATTGACTCCTATTTCGGGATAAAAATCGTTGATGCAGCCAAATTAGAGATTTAATTATTCATTAACAAGAATTAAGTAAATTATTAGGGTCAAGTCAAATTAGCATAATTATGACCCTTAATTATTGAGTCCTTAAAAGTAAAGAACTAGGACCTACGATCACACTTCCTATAATACACAAAAAAATTCCATATCGTATTCTAATTGAATTAGTATTCAAACTGGCATTCTTGTTGGCTATGTCTTCTGGAAGCGGGAATTCTTATAATTGAAGGTATAATCATTTCTTCACTTTAATATTTTATGGTTATTTCATTGTTAAACATGATATTAGGCAACTGAAATTCGTAAAATTAAATGAATAAGCATATGAAAGTATTACACACACATGCACATATACGTTAGTGTGCGTGTGTGTATATTGGTACTTTAGAACCCATTTATGTTATTGAGCATGAATCACTTTCTTTTTTATTTTTTATTTGGCTATTTGACTTTTTGTTAAATTAATTTTATCATTTGTATAGCTAAGAATTGATAATTATATTTCCTCAAATAAATAGTTAAATGAATGAAGTTCATATATATGTGTGTTAAGTTCTAAATTATAAGAAAACTCTTGTTAATTTGCATGAAGCAAAATTTTTTCCTCTCATATCTGAAAATATAGGATTTAATTGTTTTTCCATTCCATACAATGATTTTTCATTAGCATCAACTTTCTGTTAGTGTGAACTTGGGAGTTAAGAAACTAGTAATCCATTATAATTTGGAAAAGAAACTGGCACTTTATTCATCATTCAATGTAAAACATTAGCTACCGATTCTAGAATTTATTTAAATTTAAATCATTTACTAATTCATATGTTTTTATCAACATCTTGATTTGTTCATAACCAAATGTTAGTTTGATTCACATCGAAATTTAAAGAGTCATACAAATCTTAACTTACCCTTTTTAGGGTATAGACAAATAAATGGTAGTAACTTAGGACTTTGGCACGTTGACTTCTTGGGTAACTTGGAATATATCCAGTTTTCATCCGAAAAGTAAATTGCTAGAACTCAAGTAAACCTCCAATTGTCTTCATATGTCACTTCGTTAAATATATGAATGTGCTATTCAAACTGGTATTATGTGAAATTAATATTCTATCTTTATATTTTACATCATAAATGCTTTTAGTGATCATTCATGCATATCAATTCATTCATAAGCATGCATGAAATAAAAAGTTTTTTTAATGTCAATGTGAAAAGGAATGTTTTTAAAAGGAAATGTATCCCAATTATTTTATTACAAGTTGTATGTCTACACTATAAGGTGTGAGAGAGAAATGAGGTGCGAGAAATCAGCGCACTTGACAATGTTCAATGTTAATATTAATGTTACTTGCTTTGCGCTATTATCAGTATATTTGATTGGATTCTAAGTAACATGGCCTACTGCATTTTGATTGGCTAGGCGCTATTATCAATGTTAAGGCTTTTAAATAAATGAATGAAAAAGGGGGTATTTATTGAGATACTTTTACTTTAAAGGGATTCATAGGCATATTATAAGCATGCATCATATGGCTGACTAAGTATTAGCTCATTTCACATTATCCCTCCCTATTTTCAGATGATGAAGGCAAGATGATTGGAGATAATGACTTGTGGTGATATGGACTCAGTATAGGCACAATTAAATATTGAATTCATTTTCTAAATAAAATTAACATCCAATATGATTGTCTTATATTCTTATAAAATATAAATTATTTTAAAATAACAAGTCATTGATATTTATTATGTTGAAGAAAAATTTAATCATTTTCGACATTTATGATTTTAAGGAAAAACGAAATGATAATACTTCCAAATGTAGGTATCTAGATTTGGACAAATCAAGATACCTAGTTTTGGAAGTGATATCAATTTATTTTCTTTTAAAATCATAAATGTGAAAAGTCGATTTAATTTTTTTTCCAACATAGTGAATGTCAATTTAATTGACCTCATTTTTTAGTTTTGTCGCCGGGCCCACTTGTATCTTTGCCAGCTAGTTCCAACACGTTTAGGAAGATTACTAGTCGACAACATCTCAGATTTGAACTTGGAAGAAGCTTGATAATACGAGACAAATATGTTAGGGCTCTAGCAAGATATATGAATGAATTTATACAATCAGGGGCGATCTACAAATACCAAACTAGAGATCAAAAATCAAATGTTTTACTCTCACAATATATAAAGAGATTTAACTCAAGATATGAACGCTTATAGCTTTCAGTTGGAATAGTTGCATTAGCATTTTATGGTACAAGGAGGGGGTATTCGTAGTATTGCACATGAAACAGTGTCCATTGAATAAGGGAGCACATGTCTTCCTCTCCTTAACAGAAGCATCATATCCTAAGCATCAAATTGACCTCACTAGATTATGGCGTATTCAATGCTCTTAAAAGGAGCAAGCACTCCTACAACCTATGCTAACACGACTTTGACATATCACTCATTACAGAAGTCAAATCAATCATTCCAACAAGATTTCATGAATTTAGGATCTTCAACTGAGGGTAATCACTTGTCATAGCAGAGCTTCGGATTCAGCCTTGAGCCTCACCACTTCGACAAGAGGTTACATTGAAGGACTTTTGTATTTTAGGGCTTTTACATTTTGCTTCAGTGAAAGTGGCCTTCGATGCTCCAGATTTAGAGGACTTTTGGCAAAGGGACTTCGATGGGTAGGCCACATAGGATGTCATGTAGCAAAATGCAATAATAGTCCCCCAAGTCCATGTAAGATTATTTATGTCATGCAAGGACTTTTATCTAGAGTGGAATTTCCTCAGAGCGGGGTTTTGTCATGATTAGGTTTTCAACAACATAATAGTTCCTCAAGTCCAAGTGTAGATATTGATATCAAGGTTGGATTTCAAAACTGAACATGATTCTTGTATGTCATCTTTTACTCAATAACTGCAATTTGTTTGATGAGTCAAAGCACGATAGTGTCGAACTGCTGAGGCTCATTTATTCAATAGCCAAAATTTATTCGATGAGTCGAAGCAGGATAGTGCTAAACTGCTGAGCTCCTTTATTCAATAGCTGAAAGTTGTATCAAGAGCTGAACCAAAATAGTATTAACAATAAAATATACTTCTGATAAATACCAATGATTTGATGTTTCTACACATTACTAAGAGAGATAATTGAATCATTTCAACTTTCGATACATGTATGGCCGTTACATATTGACTGCACAATGATGGCAATGCTCCAAAAGTTGAAGATTGATGCACAAGGCTTATGTGTAAGTTACACGCATTAATCAGAGGAGTTGATTAGGAAAATTATTTGAAGTCAACACTTCAGATGAGGTTAAAAAATGGATGCTTCAAATGAAGTAGATCTTGATCTAATGGCTGAGCTTCATCGTCCTTTTCTATAAAAGCTTCGTTGTCATCCTTTTCTATAAAATCGTCCTTTTCAAGAACATCACATACCTTAGAGCTTCTTGTTATTAGGTGCTACAACTTTAAGGTTATAAACCCAAGTGCAGGTTGTCGCAAGTAGTAAATCTCGAAAGTTCGAGGTCGAACCATAGGGAATTGAAAGGAAATAAATTATTCTATGAGTGGTGAACGGTTGGTGGAAATACAATTGAGAAGAACACTAGAGCGTTGCGGATTCACTTTGGATAAATGGGTAGAAATTACTCTTGATCTTTTATTCAACTCATATGAGATATGGAAGATAAAACATTGATTGCAAATATACTAAAAGATAGATCTTGATAATTGTTTGAGAGAATATGTCAAAATAAGTTGTTGGCATGTAGAGATTATCTAAGCATTTATTGTGCCAAAATTGTCAACAACAAATCAAAGTCTTTAACAAACCAAAACCATTTGTAGAACATATACTTCATCCAAGTAAGAAGATGAACATTGATGAACAAAGTGAAAGATCAAAGACAATACTACACATTCACCAAAGTTTCACCCCTAGCTCTAGCTAATGGTTTAGAAATACATGATGAAATGTTACAAAGAAAATGAAGGAAACTAGAATATGATGAAGAGGAATTGATGCTCTCAAAATATTGGCCAAGGTCCCCTTTTATAGGCAAAGGAACATCCAAAATGCAAGTGGACGATGCAACTTGTTTCTGTCCAGCTTCAAGACAGCTGGAACATGCAACTTGATGCCAATTTTTAGATACTTTGTGCCATGAATTTGGACTTTTGATCAACAGATAAATTGTTTCCAATTGAGTTATCTTTCCATTGGTTTATATTTCACGTCCATTGGATCTCTAAAACTCCATATATGGTCAAAACAATGAGTGATGCTTTATGTAGAAAAGCTGTATCCGGCAGGTAACAAGCTGGACATTACACGGTAATTTTGGCTGCGTTGTGATACGAATTTGACTTCTTGAAAAATTTGGAAGTTGTAGATACATTCCTTATCTTTCCAATCCAACTTGAATCACCTTGGTTCAATGTCTTCAGCTCAAGTTATGATCATTTTACCGACAGCTGCTTCTTGCTTGAGACAGCTCACTATTCTTGACTTTTCAACATTTTTTTCCTTCACTTGTTCTTAATTGAAAATACATGTGAAATATATTAAATAAATACTCTTTCAAATGTATAATACTCATTCATGTATGTAAATAAGTATTTCAATTAATTGCATTTTTAACCATGTATTTATGGAAATTAAATTTACGGCAAGAGAATTGAAACTAGAGACTAACATTAGTGAATTTAAACAAATTGAATGTCAAATGCCTTGTAAATAATATATCTTTGGAGCACTTTTAGACACTAATCATTAGGTACTTCCTTTTCACTAATCATTAGGTACTTCCTTTTCCTTTCCATCCTTCATTTCATCCATTTTCAATTTCAATGGCTTCTGGATCTAGTGCTAGCAGTGGAAGGGAAACCATCACCAGGGTGGGGATCAAGCCTGTCTACGGGGTCAGACAGAGGTTATTAGATTGTGAGTGAAGGTCCATTGATTACAAAGCAGGAGTGGAGGCTGCAAAAATCACTTCTACTATGACCTCTACCAAACTAACTAAACTTAGGGAGAAATATAGGATCCCCAACTCTACAGAACTTAGCCCATGAACTTTGCTTGTTATCTGATGCTGGGATATGAGGTAGTTAGTGAGTATTTATTTAAGACAGGTATGCATCTACCAGTGCACCCATTTTTTAGGACAGTAATGAGGTTCTCTATGTTGGCTCCTACCCAATTATTGCCCAAAGGGTAGGGCTAGTTGGCCGAAATTTACTTCCTTCAAGTATACTTGGCAAGTATATGCCCATTCATGTCTTACGATCTTTTTTCTAGCTTGGAATACTTCAAAAAAAGGAGTCTAAGAGGTGGTATTATATCTCCTTGGGGAGCCCATGATTCTTTCGTAATATGATTGCTATCTTCAACAAAAGGGTGGGAAGAGTCATAGTTCTGGGTCAAGGATAAATGACCATTGGTTGAGAAAGATAAGGCCTCAGCTTGCATCATACGAACCAATATTCTGAAGCTCGTGAGTTCCTATCTTCAAAACTTGTTCTTTGTTTAAAGTTTACTTGACATTGATTCATTTGCAATTTTAGGAACTTGTTTTGAACTCTCCAAAGCTGAGTGGGACATCATCGAAGATATCTATAGATATCCTTTAAGTTAAGCCATTTCGATTGTTTGATTGAACGTAGTCAATTCTTACTAGACTTCGAACTAATGGCTTCAAAAGGTAAATACCGAGGCTCCATGTAGATGTATTGACTACTTAGTATTGATTTTAACATCGTCTTTGTTATTTGTAGATGGCTTCGGGAAGAAAAAGTATCCCATCCCTAAAATGGCTTTTATTTTGAGGGCCACCTCCACAGTGGGCTCCTGGGCTTTTAAGCATCCTCCGAGGGTATGAAGCATGTAAAGGAAAAACTAAAATGCGTTAACAAAGAACGTGCTAAGAGGATTGATGAAGAAGCGACACAAAGGTCAATAAGGGCAAGTAAAAAGTGGAAGAGCCTCGGAAGAAGAGGAAGCTATCCTATGAAACTAATCCGACGGCGAAGTAATTTCTACCTCCACCACTTCCAAAGCTGATACAGTCTTCCTTCACTATTGTAAAAGCTCAGAAGGCTAGAGACGTCATTGAAGAGGCTTCTAAGGAGATATAGTAGACCTCCAAGGCTACGAAGAGGGACCCGATGGTGAGGACTTTAAAAAAATTAGGTAGATTTTTTGCTAGGCAAGATAAGGAGATTGCCCCAGTGGTGATAGACATGTTACCACTTGAGGTCTAAGGTGCTACTGTAATTTTTATAATTTTTGTACTAATAGAAGGCAAACTATGTCTCAACCTATGATGCAGTGGATCTGACAACGACCTTGGTAAGCCAAAGTACCAGGGCCTTTGGGTAGCCCTGGAATGCCAAGAAGTGCTAAAGGATATTCAAGAGGAAGAAACGAAAATAATAAATGCCAAGACTAAGGAGTTGAGGGCCCAGTGAACTAAAAAGACAGTCAAGTTGGATTCTTCCTTAGCAAAGATCGAAGCTCTAAAGAGGAAAGTCCATGAGTCCCAGTACAAAGTGGCTTCCTTGAAAAGGCTAACTTAGAAAATGCTAGGCTCAAGGATGAAAATGAGTTTTATGAGACCTAAATGAAACACTATGTGCAAGAAGCGGATCAGCCCAAGTCTAGTGCTTAGAAGATAGGTGAGGAGGTGGTGAAGGACTACATTGTCACTTCCATTTGACAAAAGAGTACCAGCACTTTAGTGCCTACCGTAGGAGGTTTACCTACATCTAGGTAATAGACATGGCAAGGGAGCTTTACCCAGAACTTGATAATGCTAAATTGAGGATGGAGTTTTTGCAGAAGGTGCCTTAAACCCCAACTAATGACATGGTAGAAGATGAAGCTAAAGTGGACCAAGAGGATGCTCTTGAGAATGAAGCTTCACGCTAAGATGCTCTAGCCATTGAAACACCTACTATTGAGGCGTCGAACTCCCTGCCACCTTCTACATAGTGCAAGATTTTGATTTTGCCTCCTACATAATGGCTGTGGTCCTCTTTTCTATAGATTTCCTTATCAATAAAGTGAATGCTTTTATATTTTCATGTTTTCAATAAATGTTAGGTCATCAATTAGATGCATAACTTAAACTATTTAATTTATAATTGCAAACTGTAGTAAATATGGTAAACACTAAAGACAAATGATCTTTCAAACATGATTAGTCTTAAGAACACGTTGAACTTTAAACGCGTTTCTAAATAGCCTCTTATTCTCCCACAATGCTCAGCTTTGTCAGAGAGGCAAGTGTTATCGTCTCGAAAAACTAAAGAGATAATCCCTTTTAGGATCTGATCCTCTTCTTCAAGGCATCCACGCTTCCATAAATGCGGATGGTTTATATGTGTAGGGTCTTCTCCCATGACATTAGGTTCCATTAAGATCGATATGTGTTATATACCTTGGAGAACAAATGAGATAATCCATTTTGGGATATGATCTTCTTTATCGAGGCACCTACGCGTCCATACATGGCAGATGGTTTATCCATGTAGGGATTTTTCCCATGATGTTTAGCATCGTTAAGGAGGCATATGGTTTACACCTCAAAGAACTAATGAGGTAATCATTTTTTAAATATGATTGTCTTCTTAAAGGCACCTACACTTTCATACATGGTAGACGATTCATCCATGTTGGGACTTCTCCCACGACATTTATCTTCATCAAGAGAGGCATGTGCCGTATGCTTCAGAGAACCGATAGAGTAATCCTTTGTAACATCTAATCCACTTCTCTGAGGTGTCCATGCTTCCATAGATGGCAGATGTTTCATCTATGTAGGGAATTTTACCATGATGCTCAGCTTTGTTAAGGGAGGCATATGCTGTGCTTTGAAGAACCAATGAAGCAATCCCTTTTAGGATTTGATCATCTTCTTCGAGACGTCCATGCATCCATACATGGCGGATGGTTTACCAATATAGGGCCTTCTCCCATGACGTTCAGCTTCATCAAGGGAGGCATGTGTTGCACGCCATGGAGGAACAATGAAATAATCCCTTTTCAAGTCTGGTCCTCTTTTCCAAGTTGCCCATGCTTATATACATGGCTAATTGTTCTCCTAAGACATTTAGCTTCATCAATGGAAGCATGTGTTGTTCACCTTAAAAAACTAATGAGATAATCCTTTTTAGGAACTAATACTCTTTTTTCAAGGTACCTACGCTTCCATACATGGCAGATGGCTCATCCATGCTGGTTCTTTTCCAATGACGTTTAGCTTCATCAAGGGAGGCATGTGTTTTACACCTTAGAGAACTAATGAGGTAATCCATTTTGGGATCTAATCCTCTTCTTCGAGGTACCCATGCTTCGATACTTGGTAAATGATTTATCCATGTAGAGACTTCTTGATGCGAACCCCGTAGCAATGGAAACTACGAAACCTACAATGAGACTGATGCGGAACCCAAGAACACCAATATTAACCCGGTTTTAGATCTTGAACCCCAAGAATTGAACCAAGAAACCCTAGATTTGCGAAGAACCTAAAACCCCTTGATTACAATTAAAAGAACACACAATTCGATTGTTTAGAACGCCACAAGAAATTGAATCTTGATAAGTTCCAAGATTGTTCAAGATGAACAAGAAATTGAAAGAACAAATTCTCTCTCTATAATATTATTCAAGCAAAAGTCCTTATAATGAAAAATATTCTCCTATTTATACTAATGAGTAAAAAATGTCCAAAACCCATAAATTATGGTAATAAGTTGATTTCATAAGAATTCTATTGAAACTAGGAAATTCGGAAAAAAAATAAAAAAAAATGAATTTTTTTTTTCATGTTTTTGTTCTATGCGGCCACATAGTGTTAATCTATGCGGTCGCATAGAACAAGTCCCTGCCCCCAATATTATCCCTAAGACCATCTATGCGACCGCATAGGTTGTGTAACCATGCGGTCGCATGGAACAATCTTCGGCTTCATTTTCTTCTGTCTTTATCACGTTGATCTAAGTCCTTTCGGTCCTCGACTCCAACATGAAACTTGCCCCATTTTGTGCCCCGAACATTGTGTCTTCATTGACTTTCTTGAGAAGCAATCCCATCGCTTCTTTCAATTGCTTCATCCTCAATCGCGTCATCCATCCACCTTCGACAATCAACGGATCCTTCCCACTTGACGCTTGAGTTGTCTTGGTTGTTGACGCGCCTTGATTCATATCATCCCCTCTCTCTTTGAAAGGATTCATCCTCGAATCTGAACCTGTATCGAAAAGAGAAATATGAGCGACTTTAAAAGTACCTGAAACATTATACTCACCAGGTAAATCCACTTTCTATGCATTGTCATTGATCCTCTTGATGATTTGAAACGGTCCATCACCTCGTGGTTGCAATTTTGACTTCCTCTGTTCTGGAAAACGCTCTTTTCTGAAATGCACCTAGACCCAATCTCTAGGCTCAAATGTAACGCGTCTTCTTCCTTTATTTGCTTTTGATGCAATCAGCTTTCCTTCCTCTTCGATCTGCGTCCTTACCTTTTCATGGAGTGTTTTCACCATCTCGGCTTTTCGTTTTCCATCCAAGCTACCTCGTTCATGCACAGGTAAAGACATTAAATCCATAGGTGTTAGTGGATTAAAGCCATAAACAATCTCAAAAGGAGAAAACGAAGTAGTAGAACGTGTAGCTCGATTATATGCAAACTCTATAAACAGTAAACACTCTTTCCATGATTTCAGATTTTTATTGATCACTGTCCTAAGTAGTTGAGTCATAGTTCGATTAACTATCTCAGTTTGTCCATCTGTTTGTGGGTGACAAGTTGTAGAAAATAATAACTTAGTTCCTAACTTACTCCACAGAACATGCCAAAAATGACTCAAAAACTTCACGTCCCTATCAGACACTATACTTTTAGGTATCCATGTAAACATACTATTTCCCTAAAGAATAAGTCTGCAATATTAGTAGCATCGTTAGTTTTATGACATGGTATGAAGTGCGCTATCTTACTAAACCTATCGACCACTACAAATATTGAATCCCGACCCCTTTTTGTCCTAGGCAAACATAACACAAAGTCCATAGATATGTCTACCCAAGGTTCACTAGGTATAGGCAAAAGAGTATACAAACCATGGGATTGAACCTTAGACTTAGCCTTTTTACAAGTTATGCACTTTTCACATATCTGTTCTACGTCATGTCGCATTTTAGTCCAATAAAAATGTTCCCTTAACATGTCTAAAGTCTTTTGAACCCCGAAGTGTCCCATTAAACCATCCCCATGTGCTTTCCTTACCAATAATTCACGCAAAGAACAATTAGGAATGCACAACTTATCTTCCCTAAACAAATATCCTTCATGTCTATAGAATTTATCAAATGCACCTTTGTCACATGAAGCACAAATACTAGAAAAATCACAATCAAATTCATACATGCCCTTAATATGCTCGAAACCAAGTAATTTAGTACTTAATGAATTTAAAAGCACGTACTTTCGAGACAACGCATCAGCAACTATATTTTTGTTACCTCGTTTGTACTTGATGATGTAGGGAAATATCTCGATAAACTCCATCCATCTCGCATGTCTTTTGTTCAACTTACCTTGACCTCGCAAATGCTTTGAAGATTCATGATCAGTGTGTATCATGAATTCCTTTGGCCATAAGTAGTGCTGCCAAGTCTCCAATGCTCGAACAAGTGAATACAGCTCCTTGTCATATGTCGGATAATTCAATGCTGTCCCACTCAACTTTTTGCTAAAGTAAGTAATAGGTCTCCTTTCCTGCATTAACACTGCTCCTATACCTATTCCTGATGCATCACACTCAACCTCGAATGTTTTATCAAAATTTGGTAATACCAAAATAGGTACTTTACATAGCTTATCCTTAATTATGTTAAATGCAATTTCTTGAGATTCTCCCCAATGGAAACCTACACTCTTCTTTACTATTTTAGTCAACGTTGTGGTGATTGTGCTAAAATCTCTTACAAATTGCCTATAAAAACTAGCCAATCCATGAAAACTCCTAACTTTAGTTATAGTCTTAGGTGTTGGCCATTCTTTTATAGCTTTTATCTTTTCTTCATCAACTTCCACCCCGTTAGCACTAACCACAAATCCTAGGAAAACAACTCTATCCATGCAAAATGTGCACTTTTTGAAATTAGCATACAATTGTTCCTTTCGCAACACAACAAGCACACAATTTAAATGTTCTAAATGCTCATCTAGGTTTTTGCTATAGATTAAGATGTCATCAAAATAAACTACAACAAATTTCCCAATAAAAGCACGCAAAACATGGTTCATTAAATGCATAAAAGTGCTCAGTGCATTAGTGAGTCCAAACGGCATAACTAACCATTCATACAATCCATACTTAGTCTTAAACGCCATTTTCCATTCATCACCCTCCCGCATGCGAATTTGATGATACCCACTCTTAAGATCAATCTTACTAAAAATGCAAGCACCATGCAACTCATCAAGCATATCATCTAGCCTAGGTATTGGGCGACGATACTTTACCGTGATATTGTTGATAGCTCGGCAATCCACGCACATTCTCCAAGTCCCGTCCTTCTTAGGCACTAGCAAAACAGGTACAACACATGGACTCATGCTCTCCCTGACATAACCTTTGCTCATCAACTCCTCCACTTGCTTTTGAAGCTCCTTCATCTCCTCGGGATTGCTTCGGTAAGTTGGTCGATTCGGTATGATAGCTCCGGGTACAAAGTCAATTTGGTGCTCGATGCCTCTGATTGGTGGCAATCCACTTGGCATCTCCTTAGGAAACACATCATTGAACTCCTGTAATAAAGACTTAACCAAACTAGGGAGGGATGTGTAAGAATCCTCAAAATTGAGGAGAGACTCCTTGTACACTAACAATATCATTTACCTATTATCGCTCATAGCCTTTTTCAACTTACTCTCTTTTACATAGAAGTTGACCTTTGGCTTTTCTCTCCGCTCAGCTGACTCTTTTTCTCTCCTCTCAACGACTCCTTTTCTCTCCGCTCATGTGGCTTCTCTCTCTTTTCTCCACTCTCAGCCACCTCATTATTTTCTCTCTTATTGATGGTTTCACTATTGTCTCTCCTTTTTCCCGACTCTCTTATTCTCTCATCTTCCTCACTTTTCATCTTGATTTGATCTCCATACACTTGTGCCGGTGTTAATGGGGCAAGAGTAATAGTCTTCCCATCCTTGACAAAGCTATAACGATTCCTATATCCATCATGTATGACCCTTCTATCATATTGCCATGGTCTTCCTAACAAGATATGACCCACATGCATCGGCACCACATCACATACTACTTTGTCACTATAACTCCCAATTGAGAAATTAATTAAAACTCTTCTATTCACTCTAACTTTCCCACTTTCATTCAACCATTGCAACTTATAAGGCCTAGGGTGTCTTAACAATACCAGTCCTAATTTCTCAACTAAAGTTGTGCTAGCTACATTCGTGCAACTCCCACCATCAATAATCATACTACATACCTTATCGTTGACGTAACAACGTGTGTGGAATATATTTTCTCGCTGCTGCTCCGAATCATCCACTTTGACTTGAATGTTAAGAACTCTCCTTGACACCAACGATTTCCCAACAGCAAACTCCAATTTTTCTTCTTCTTCAACGTCCTCCAATGCAGGCATGTCCTTAAACTCTCCTTCACTTTCACTCACCACCTCTCCATTATCCAACAACACCATTACCTGTTTATTTGGGCATTGAGAAGTAATGTGCCCTGACCCCAAGCATCTGAAACACTTGATGTCTCGATTCCTTGATGGTTGTGAATCTATTTTGGGTGCCGTTTTGCTAGCACTTTCTTCTTTTCCTTTTTGCCACTCATTCCTACCTTTAGGTACAGCTTTATCACCTTTGTTGTTGTTGTTCCACCCTGGCTTCCAAGATGGATTAACACTCGAAGTTCCTAACGGCTGCCTAGCTGCCCCTTTCCTCTTCAGTTGTCTTTCTACCTTTATAGCCACATGCAACATGTCTTCCAACTCCACATAATGCTGCAACTCCACTACATTGGCAATTTCCCTATTCTACCCATTCAAGAATCGTACCATGGTAGCCTCCCGATCCTCCACCACATTGGCCCTAATCATGAGTATTTCCATCTCCTTATGATAGTCCTCTACACTTTTCGACCCTTGATATAGACCTTGAAGTTTTTGATGGATCTCTTGGTAATAGTGGCTAGGAACAAACCTCTTTCTCATCAATGACTTCAATTCCTCCCAAGTGCTGATTGGTCTTCGCCCACTCCTACGTTGTGAAGTAATCACTTGATCCCACCATGAAATTGCATAGTCACTGAATTCCAAAACTGCTAACTTAACCTTTTTCTCCTTCGAGTAGTTATAACACTCGAAAATCATTTCAACCTTCCTTTCCCACTTCAGGTATGCCTCGGGATCACTCCTTCCTTTGAATGAAGGAACTGTCATTTTTATATTTCCCAAGTTTCCATCCAACTCCTCCCCGCGATCATTCTGACCCCGTCTGTTGAACCTATCGCCTCTATTCCTCATCCTTCCCATCTCAACACCGTGAAATTCATCTTCGTCCATGTCACTCCCATATCCATACTCCTCTTGTCTTTCCCTCCTAGGCTCCCATCTATCCGGTCCTCTAGCATTGGATACATCCACTGGATGCCCCCGACTAAGATTAGCCACCGATGTATCTAATATATTCATCCAAGCCTCCTGCTTCGCCAACCTATCTCTCACATCTCTAAACGCCCTCTCAAACCTCTGCACCAAATCCTCCAATGCATTGTTATTATTGCCTTGTCAGCTTGAGTTTGATTTTGCCCTTTCTGACATCCTAACACTAAAAATTTTATTTTACTGCCTCACCAAAAGTCACTCGAAAACACATAAGGGCTTTTACCCTCTATTAAGCTCACCTCTCTGCCTCTTACCACTCAGTTCTTTTAATAATTGCTTCTAGGAACAATCAATGAACTCAATCAATCAATCAAATCGTGTAGAATTTCCCAAATCGGATGTGACTCAATAATTGTAACAAATGACTCAAAGAAAACTTTTAAAACTTGACTTGAATTGAAGGAATGGAATGATTCAATGTGTCCAAGTAATTTAGGAACGATATTGAACAATAAAAGTTGGTATTTGATGGATCAATAATATTTAACAATTTTTTTTACTGTACGGATGAACAGTAATTTTTTTCAGATCCGAAAATCAATAACAAAATCAACGAAGAAAACGAAAACTGATTTGGGCGAAAATTGAGCCCAGAAACGGAATTTGAAGATTTTTTATGAAACTTTTGGATTAAAGGATCAAGAAAACCTTCTGGACACAAGAACACAAGGAATTGAAAAAAAATTAGAAAACAAATGATATTACCTGATTAAATTGGAGCCAAAGCTCTAATACCAACTGATGCGAACCCCGTAGCAATGGAAACTACGAAACCCACAACGAGACTGATGCAGAACCCAAGAATGCCAATACTAACCCGATTTTGGATCTTGAACCCCAAGAATTGAACCAAGAAACCCTAGATTTGCGAAGAACCTAAAACCCCTTGATTACAATTAAAAGAACCCACAATCCATTTGTTTAGAACGCCACAAGAAATTGAATCTTAATAAGTTCCAAGATTGTTCAAGAAGAACAAGAAATTGAAAGAACAAATTCTCTCTCTATAATATTATTCAAGCAAAAGTCCTTACAATGAAAAATATTCTCCTATTTATACTAATGAGTAAAAAATGTCCAAAACCCATCAAATTATGGTAATAATTTGATTTCATAAGAATTCTATCGAAATTAGGAAATTCGGGAAAAAAACGAATTTTTTTTCATGTTTTTGTTCTATGAGGCCGCATAGTGTTAATCTATGCGGTCGCATAGAACAAGTCCCTGCCCCCAATATTATCCCTGAGGCCATTTATGCGACCGCATAGGTTGTTTAACCTTGCGGTCGCATGGAACAATCTTCGACTTCATTTTCTTCCGTCTTTATCACGTTGATCCAAGTCCTTTTGGCCCTCGACTCCAACATAAAACTTGCTCCATTTTGTGCCTCGAACATTGTGTCTTCATTGACTTGCTTGACGAGCAATCCCATCACTTCTTTCACTTACTTCATCCTCAATCGCATCATCGGTCTACCTTCGACGATCAACGGATCCTTCCCGTTTGAGTTGTCTTGGTTGTTGACGCTCCTTGATCCATATCACTTCTTCCATGACATTCAACTTTGTTAAGGAAGGCATGTATTGTACATCTCGGAGAACCAATGAGGTAATTCCTTCAAGGATCTAATCCTTTTCTCCATGGCACCCATGCTTCAATATATAATGGATGGTCCATCTATGTATGGACTTCTCCCATGATGCTCAACTTCATCAAGGAAGGTATGTATTGTATGCCTTGAAAAACTAATGAGGTAATCCCTTTTGGGATCTAATCATCTTCTCGGAGCACCCACGATTCCATACATGGCAAATGTTTCATCTATGTAGGGACTTCTCCCATGACATTCAGCTTTATCAAGGAAGGAATGTGTTGTAGGCATCAGAGAACCAATGAGGTAATTCGATTTGGGATCTGATCCTCTTCATTGAAGTGCCCATGCTTCCATAGATGGTAGATGGTTCATCTATGTAGGTACTTGCACTATAAATCTTTTGTTGTCGATTTTATCCCGCAAGTGAACGGATCGTAACAAGTGTAAAGTGGACCTTTTGAGTCCGGATTATCGTTCCCACGAGGACTGTACTTTTAATGCCCAATTTATTATTTCTAACTTCTATTTGACGAAAATAAATAAAAACAATGATTAAATGTGATTTTTATTCTAAATACTTAAAAATGCAATTGGATGCAACGAAAAGTGATTGAGAATTCAAACAATAAATGGACGTTAGGGCGGAACAATTTCACCTATTGGTCACCTTTACTTCATAAATCAAGATTCATAAAACCTAAGGTAGTGTTCGATCGAATTCTTCTATTGTATTCAACTTACCCCTCTCGAGTTCTCATTGAGCCTATTTAATTAGTTTAATTCCATATCTCTATGCAAATTAAATTTAATTAAACGAAACATTGGTTCTAAGAATTCACACACGACCGCAGCAATCAATATAGGTATCTCTACACGTTATATCATTTTACCGGATTTTAACATGTGGTCTAAAAAAATAATCCGCATCTCTATGCAATCATTGTTCACAAATCATCTAATTAGTGATCAAGTAATTAAAATTATTAAGAACAACATTAAAATCAACACATAAAATATAAAAGCACTAGAATCTCAATTGCATGAGATAAAGGATTCCAAAAGATTACATTGTTCGCCCTAAAATCAAATTTAACTACTCATAATAATGGAAGAAAAACAGGAAATTGTCTTAGAATACAACACCGGATTTGTAATAAAGATGTAGAAGAAAAAGAAGAATTCTTGCACCAAGATCTCCTTCCCCTTTCAATGAATGTTTTTAATCTTCAATTGTTTGGTGTTAATCTTCTTGAATTTCTCTTTTCAATCTCCCTTCTTGTTGTCTTCTCTCCAATATGTCAAGAACGTGTGGCTTGATTCCATAGATTTTTAGCGTGCGGCTCCCCTCTAATTTAGGTCTTCAATTCTGTGTTTATAATGTCTTGGAGTTTAGGGAAAGATTTGGAGATGAGTTGGGCCGAAAAAGAATGGTAAAAACCTAAAAAAATTACTCTCGCATGGCGGCGCTTGGGCGCTACGATTTGGGCACCTAGGCGCTGACTTTCTGTCAAAATTTCAGCATCATGGCGCTTGGGCGCTGAGGACTACTTCGGTTGCACTGGACAACCTTCAATATTTTTATCATAACTTTTCCGTTCACTATTCGATTGAAGTGATTCAAGATGCGTTGGAAAGCTAATTTAAAGGACTACAATTTTTCTTCAGGAATCATTCTCCAATTAGATCGTTTTCTATGTCAAAAATGAGTCTAAATGTGATACGAAAACTTCGGCGCAAAACTTTTTGGTTGGAAAATGATTTATGATCATATCTTGACTAAATTTGATCCCTTTGACACCTTCCTTCATCCAATTGGCTTCTAGAACTCTCGGACCTTCATTTCAAGTTTTGACATGACTTTTGATTAATTGGATTTTAATCCTCGAACTTTGGATCTCTTACGTTTTGGTCATTTCATCCAATTTCGCTAGCTTTTGCCTATTTTCTTCCTTTGACCTCTTTTAGCTCTTGTTTTCTCCAATTCCATCAATCTACAAAACAACGCCAAAATCACTTGTTAGCACTTCTAAAATACTCTCCAAGATAGCAAAATCATGAAATTAATGGCATAATATAATGAGTGTAAATCACTTATCATCTTTCAAACAAAATGTTCTTTAATTGATTTGCTTTCAAAATATTTACAATGGTTGGGAAAGATCTTCTAGCTATGAAGCACTTTCATTGGTAATATATTCTAAGATACTCAATGTTCCACAGGAGAGGTTACATTTCCCGATCCCGGCCTTCTATCCAATAAGTGCCAAAACACTAGGTCATTTATCTAGACAGACCTTTTTTTTAACTCTCACATTATAATAATAGGTCATCTTCCTTTGATATACGGCTAGTTTCACTTCAGATTCATCCCTTTTTCATTGAGAAAATCAAGCTCGCCTCATCTCAACTCATCGTTGGATATTTCATTGAATTGCAATCGATAGGAAGAGGAGGTCGCTGGGCTCATTGCTTTGGCTCCATAAGCCATTAACAAATGGTTTCTCCAGTTGAGGTTTGATTTGTAGTCTGAATCATCCACAATACTCGTGGCAATTCATTGACCCATGCTTCCTTGGAGGCATCAAGTTTTCTTTTCAAAGTATACTTGATGGTTTTATTTAGGGCTTCTACTTATCTATTAGCTTGGGGGTGATGCGGTATCCAGAAATGCTTCTTGATTCCCAATTCTTCACATAGGTCTTGGACCTTTTTGTTGTCAAACTGTTGTCCATTATCGAGGATGATTGAATGGAAAATTCCGAACTGACATATAATATTCTTCCAAGAAACTTGGAAGTGTTAGCTTCAATAATTTTGGCTAAAGGTTCAAGTTCAACTGATTTTGTGAAGTAATCAATGGCAATGATAGCAAAACTTGCAAAATCTCTACCGTTAGGCAGCCTATGAGCTCGATTTTCCATTTGGTAAATGGCTAAGGGTTGGATACTACTGTTAATTCATAGGAAGGTTGTCTTTGGATGGGAGAAAAATGTTGGCATTTGTTGTACTTTCATACAAATTAAATCGCATCTTTTTTCAATATAGGCCAATAATATACCTATCTAGTATTTTTCATATGAATGCGAGTCCTATGGCATGGTTACCGCAAACTCCTACATGAATTTCGCAAAGAATGTAGATGGTTTTCTCCCCTCTGACTTATCGAATGAGAGGCATGGAAAAACCTCTTTTGTAAAGCACATCATCCTGGAATACAAAGTAGGTTGACCTTCTCCTAAGTTTGTAAGCTTCTTCTTTGTTGTCAATGAGGACTTGATCTTTCAAGTAAGCTACTATAGGTTCCATCCATGTAAGCGTTCCCTTAGCAATGGAGGGTTTAGTGAGGTGTTCAATCGGTACAATCATTAGTAGTTTCGATCCTTACTACTAGCCAGCTTAGACAAGGCATCGACATGGGCATTTTCAATGCGTGGGATTTGAGCTAATTAGAATTTTTTGAAAGATGGAAATAGATCCATCACCAATTTGAGGTATGCGGCCATGCCCTTATAACTTGCAGTGAAGTTTCCATTAACTTAACTGACTATTAGCTAGGAGTCACTGTTAATGAGTAACCTCTTCACTTGCACTTTAGCCAACCTTAGGTCTACCGATGGTACCTTATTCATCTACATTATTTTTAGCCTCAAAATCAAACTTCACTGCATAGTTGAGCTTATGTCCCTCAAGGCTAACTAGGATTGCACTAGCTGCTGAGCTTGTTTTCCCAGATAAACCATCCATGAACAAGTTCCACGTGGGAGGTTCTATGGGCTCCATTATTTCTTTCATCTCCCGAACATTGGTAAATTCCGCTGTGAAGTTCATGAGGGCTTGGTCCTTAATTGAAGCTTATCTTGAAAACGATATCAAGTTTGCTGAGCTCAACTACCCATTTCAGCAACCTTCTTGATGCATTGGGCATCTAAAACATTTATCTAAATGGGAAGGTGGTTAACACAAGTATGGCATGAGCTTCGAAGTATGGCCTCAATTTTCTGGAAATAGTGATCAGGGCTAGAGCTAACTTCCATATCTGGATAGCGGGTTTTTGCCATCGAAAGTACCTTATTTGTGTAATAAATAGGCAACGGTGCTAATAAATTCATTTGAGACGACCAAATAAAGTTGTAAAGCCTCTCCAAGTTTGGGTTTTGAGAGGATGGGACACTATCCTAGGAGAGTCTTCAGCCCCTAGAAGACCTCTTTAGACTCCTCAATCCATTGGGACTTTTTGCCCCTTTTAAGATCTTAAAGAAAGAAAGACATTTGTCCATGGCTTCAAGATAAAATGACTTAAAGTTGCCACATGTCCTATTGAGCTTTGCACTTCTTTTAGATTCTGGGGAGATTTCATCTCGATCAAGGCTCAAATTTTTTCTAAGTTAGCCTCTATACCTCTCTGGTTGACCATATATCCTAGGAATTTGTCTAATGCAGCACCAACTGTATACTTAAGGGTACTCAATCTCATCTTGTAATTTTGTAGAATTTGGAAAGTTTCATTCAAGTGCATGAATGGTCATTCACCTTTAAGCTCTTCACAAGCATGTTATCCATGTAGACATCCATTGTTTTTTCAATGAGGTTGGCAAACATTTTGTTAACGAGCCTCTAATAGGTGGCCTTGGTATTTTCCAGTATAAAGGGTATCATCTTATAATAGTAAAGGCCTGTATTTGTATGAAAGAATTGTTTTCTTATCTACCAGGTGCATGAGGATTTGAATATAGCCTATATAGGCATCTATGAAGCTCAGAAGTTCATGCTCCGCAGTAGAGTCCACAAGTTGGTCCATCCTTGGAAGAGAAAGAATGTCCTTGGGACAAGCTCGATTTAGGTTGGAATAGTTGATCTATACCCTCATTTACCATTGTGTTTCTTCACCAAAACTAGGTTTGATTTCGAGTAGATGGCCTCCCTAATGAAGCCATTCTTTATTAACTTTTATACTTCCTCTTTTTTAGTAGAAGGAGGGCGGTACCTCTGAGATTTAAACAATAACTAGAAAGAAGGTTACAAAGATCAGAGTCTAATGCTGGGCAATCTATATTTGTCAATCTATACTAGTGTCCTAATGTGTCATTGTAGGTCTGTTGGTCCTTATACTCAAAAATTTTGATGATTCCAACCCTCTTAAGCAAGTGCATCTGCAACTTGATTTCCTTCTCTATAGATGTGGAAAATTGTGTCTCTATCAAATGAAATAAAGTCTACAATCTGTCTGAGTAAGCCTTGAATATCCCAAGGTCCTCTGCCTTGGTGATATAGTGAATAGCAATAATAGAGTCCGACTTAACCCAAATGCCTAAAAACTCAATATCCCTAGCAAATAGTATTCCGTCGAGAATAGCTCTGAGCCGCACATCTAATCTCATACACTATCTATATGACATTGAAAATGCCCTAATATATTTACTTCCATGATCCTTGATGATATCTCTTCTGTTCTTAGTACCATCCTTGACACATCTATCAGTATTGATCTTGACAGTTCCATCCGATGGAGTACGCCACCAAACTGTAGTAGGAGGAGGAGTAGAAGGAAAAGTCATAGAAATACCAAAAAATGGAGCAAGCTATGTGTCAGCATGCCACTGTAGTGGTCGAAACAAACCAATAGTGTAAAGGAAGGAGATCATACGATATACCTTCCAAATGATTCGTCTGGGTCTCATGGGTAATCCCTATGTTTCGCATCATTCCGCTTTGTCCATATGAACTAGAAGATCAGTAAAGGAATAATGATATGAATATGCCCATTCTGTGCAAACTATACAGAAAATACCATCTAAAAAATCACTATCTATCGCTCTCACAGCAATCATTGAGATCTAGAAAAGATTACCAAAATGCTACCAAACCTGATCTGAAATACTGCTACTAGTGAAAGTATAACTAATGGTCTCAATCTCAGAACTACACTGGCACTAAGAAGCCATCTGACTGCCTATTCTCTTTTGAATAACAACATCCATTGGGATCAAATCCTACCATAATCTCCAACAGAAGAATGAGACTGTCATAGGTATGATAGGGCTCCAGAGCAGATGAAACGGTTTGTTCACTGGCCTACTAGAATGAATCAACTACCAAGCTAACTTTGTTGTGAATGTACCATTGATGAATTTGTTTCACTCACAAATTTTATACAATTTTAGCTTGATTATTTGCTAGATCTTGTGAGTATAGAACATTTTTATGTATTTATTAGTGTTTTTTTTTAAGATTAGGAAAGGCAATGCAAAAAGAGGTACTAAAATGGACGAAGAGACCAAAAATAAAGAAATTAGAGCACAAAGGTAGCGCCTAGGAGCGGCATTTGTAGCGCCCAAGTGCTACGAGACATAAAAACAACGAATTTAACTCAAGAGGAGATGCCTAGGCGCTGTATGCGTAGCACTTAGGCACTTCCTATATTTGTTCGCGACCCTTAGGGACTAAGTCTTAGCGCCTAGGCGCTGCGCCAGGGTAGTCTAAGGCGTGTTTCTAGCCCATTTTGAAGTCCATAAAGACCCTACTTTCTATACAAATGAGGTCACTTATAAATACAATTTTCTCACACTTTTGAGAGGATTCACACATTGAGAAACAAGAGAAGATAATTGGAAAATCAAAAGAGGAAAACATCAAGCAATTGAAGATTTAATGCATGATTGGAAGAGGAAGGAGATCTTGGTGTAAGAATTCTACTTTTTCTTCTGCATCTTTATTACAATAAAATGATTGTTTTTCTACCTTCATTATGAATAGTTAAATTCATTGTCAGGGCAAATAATGTAATCAATTGGGATCCTTTATATTTTCTTATTAAGATTATTGATTTTTACTGTTTCACGTGTTGATTTTACTATGAAGTAAATGCAATAAATCACATGATCAATAAGTTGATAATTTCGTGAATCCTTTATGAATAGAGATATGAGTTTAGGACTTAGACCATGAAGTAAAATTTGATAAATTGGTATAACGAGTAGAGATACCTATGCCATTTATTGCTGTCATAATTGAATTCTTAGGACAAAGAACTTGTTTAACTAAGTTGAATTCGCATAGAGATAAGGAATTTAATTAGTTAAATAGGCTCAATGAGAACCCGAGAGAGGTAAATTGAATACAGTAAGAAAATTTGACCGAACACTACATTAGATATGAATCTTAATTTGAGATGTAAAGATGATCAATAGGTGAAGTTATTCTCTCCTAGTGTCCAGTCATTATTTGATTTTTAAACCAATTTTGTGTGCATCTATTTATTTTTTTGCATTTAGATTAAAACTCAAATCTTATAAATTTTTATTTGTTTTCATTAAATAGTGGGTAAATAAAAATTGAATTAAGAGCTAGAATATAACCTTCTAGGATCGACAACCCAGACTCTTAGGTCTACTATTACTTATTACGGTCCATACACTTACAGAAATAAAATTGACAACAACCATCTTATGTAGTCCTCCAAAAAATACGATCTAGGGCATCAAAACAAAGCGAAATTGTTGCAATCTGTTCTTCCATAACTAGTAGAAGAGTATATAGTAAATGTCCAAAGTCCCACCTAGTCTCCTCGAAAAAATCTTGCACCCTCGCAGATGTGGGCTGTTTCTATGGGAAGTGGGCACTAACATTTATGTCAGAAGAAAATCTTACCTGTTCCAAGATATAACACAATATGTGGTTTGGCGCATGGACCAAATCTCTTCAATCTCTTCCATACAGGTGAGGCCGAATGAGGAATTACTCTAAGTAATGGATGTGTCCCTCTACAGTATTTGCCCAGCAAAAATTGAACCCAAAGAGAACTCTGAGACCTAAATAGTCACCATAGCTTCAGGGAGAATGTGTCTACCCTATCTTGTAATCTCCTGAAGCCCAGTCCACCATCATTAGTAGGGAGGCAAATTTCCTTCCAACTTCGCTAATGTAAGCACTATGCAGGATTTTCAAATCCCATAGGAATCATGCAAATATACTCTCCAACTTTTTTAGTATAGCCTTACAAGGCCGTATAATCTGAAAGAGGTATAATGGTAAAGAGGGCAGAACTGATCTTAGCAAAGTAATCCTACTACCATAAGAGAGAAGCCGTGATGCCCATTCTAAAATCCTATTTCTGACCTTTATAATGAGGTCATCAACAAGAAACCTCCTCTTAGCCCATTTAAATAAGGAGACTCCTAAATATGTGAATAGATGCTATTGATATAAAAGTTCAGTGAAAATCACTAGTCTCCATATCTGTATATCGAATATTCACCGAGGTAGTATAAGCCCACTCTTATCTCTATTCACCAATTGGCAGAGACTCCTTCATAGTGTTCCAAACAATCCACCCTTCTGATAGCCTTCTTCTGACCATTGGCAAATATAATCATTTCATCAGCAAAAGCAAGATAGAAAACAAGAGTGGTATCTCCATGTCAATACTGCATACTAGGATATGCCTGAAACCTTTGAGTAAGTAGGAGAGAGGTAGTCAACAGCGATAATAAACAAGGAGAGGATATAGAATTTCCCTATCCGAGCCTACGTGAGGATGGGAAAAAGCCATATGGACTACCATTCAGGAGCACTGAAAATTGACACTTCGAGATAACTATTTGATCCTATCGATCTATAGCTAGTCAAAACCAAATGCATCCAGTATAGAGTAAATTAATCTCCACTCTATATGATCATATGCTTTTGCCATATCTAACATCAGCATGGTATTTCCACCACGCGCTCTAGCATCCAACATATGTAGGAGCTCTTGAGTCAACAAAATATTGTCCCAAATAAGGCGATCGGAGACAAAGCTACTCTGTTGAGGAAAAATGATATGAGGGGGCAATAAATGCAATCTGGTGTTCAACAGCTTAGTGATAAGCTTATTAAATATCATACACAAGCTGATAGGTCGGTAATTTGTCCATCTACAAGCATTTTCCCTTTTCGGGAGTCAGACAATCAAGGTATCTATAAAACCTCATGACAGATGACCACCCTCAAATAAGTCAATACTGCACCATATACATCATCCTTTATAATGTCCCAACATTGCTGTTAGAATAAGGAAGATAATCTGTCAGGCCAGCAACACTGTTAGCATCAATACTGAAAATCACCTCCTATACTTCATTAATCGACGATATGTGATTCAGTGCAAAATTATCTGCCTCTATCATTAACCTAGTGTAATGCTAGTATGTATGGGATCCAAAGGTTGTGATGGAGCAGATAATAAATCCTAAACAAGAAGATCATCAAGCTCTAAATGTCCACATGAGTAGAGAAATCTTCCTCTGCTAAGTCGTGATAGTCCTGATACAAGATCTAATTTGTCATCATTGAAACATCCCATGGAAAAATTAGGTATTGTGGTCCCCCTCACACACCCATTAAGACCTAACCTTTTACTTCCATAATCCCTCCTCAATAGCTAAGGTCCAGTTCAAATCAACCTATACATGATGTATCAAATCACGATGGTTCAGTGTGGGATCATTCTCAAAGTCAATGTCTACCTGGTCGATCCTCACCTTAGCATCCTCAACCACTGAAAATACATCATCGAATGCTCATCAATTCTACCAACATAACCCCATTTTAGCCCGAAGAGATTTTCCTAAAGAGAAACCATCCCCTAAGCTGAGTAGAGAATGACCACTTCCAAGATATAAAAGCTAAGAAATCATGGTGCTTGGTCCATACATTAAGGAATCGAAATAGCCTAGTATCCAAATCATCATCATTAATCTAGTGTAGCAATAAAGGCGAGTGATCAGATAAAGTTCGATGCGGATGCATAACAACAAGCTGTTAATAGAAATCTATAACTGTAGTGTTAATTAAAACTCTATCCAGGTGCTTACTAACCCGACCATTTGTCCAAGTGTACTAAGACCCAAAGTACTAGAGTTACGATCTCGCCTACTGTGACCAGTACGCTCGCAATCATGTGCAATAACATTAAATTCTCTCCCAACTAACTAAGGGTTATCCAAGGAAAGGGAAATGTGGTGAAGATCAGCCCACAAGTCCCTTCTAACTGAGGCCTCATAGATAGCATATACATGTGTCAAGTAAATCGATTGTGCAAATCTGAGATCCTTAACTCTGATGTGTAGAAACTGGATCTAATCATCGATAATGATAGTAGTAGTGCCTACATTCCAAAAAACCCATATCTTGTTCAAAAGTAGAGAATGAATCATCGCGGCATAAACATGCTAAACGAAGAAGTAACTTTTTACATAGGTTAGAAAAATGATCATTCAACTTTTGAAATTACATTTCAATGATAGAATAGGATAAAGCCACACGGAAATGATGAAAATTTGTAATTTCTTCAATATGCCGTAAGCGACCTAGGCACACATTATCCATATCAGGAACATCAATATTATGCTTTTGACAAAAAGAAACGATTTCATTCAAGAAAGGAATCCCACTCATTGTCGCTCATCTCTTGGAGTCTTTGTTTGCATACTATCACTAAACTCATGGCATTTATAATATCTTGATCTTTTCTTTGTAAAGCCTTAGATAATTTATTTGAAATCCCTAGATGGTCATCATGAGATGGAGATTAAACACAAACTCAAATGATTACATCGAGTCCAATAAATTATCAACCTCACATATTTGTTCACGTGTTGATCCATCAGTAAAAATCATTTCAATGGCGTCAATTATATGTGAGAACATCAAAATCAAACTAATCAAGGTACAATGATGTGATTCCAATGCTTATCACCAAAAAGTGCAATATTACTTTGTTGATTAAGACACTGTCAACTTGAAACCTCACTATTAATGAGTGCTTCAGAAATATGGCTTCTTGTTGGTCTCAAAGAATATCACAACGTTTAGAAGGAACTCCAACAATATTCATCACACTAGAAACCAAATTAAAGAGTGATTGGACTTTCTTGTGCTTCTTTGCTATGGCTACAAGGGCCAATTGAAATTGATGAGCAAAACAATGAAGATAGAAAGGCACTTGGAATCTCTTTCAAAATAAGTACTTTCGAGACCCTTGAATAAACCTTGCATATTACTCACCCCATTATAAACTTGACCTCGCAATCAAGATGTACTCAATCGATATCTTTAAATTAATTTATCTATAGCCTCCTTAAGTGATAGAATTGTAGTACTAGTAACGTGTTCAATCCCAATAAAATGTTCAACTAGATGCCCGTCTTTTCCACATAACGTAAAACAATAGACATTTGCTCCATCATTGAGATATCTTGAGATTCATCAACTAGAATTGAAAAGAATGTATCAACAATATTTTTGATGGTAACATCAATTGTTTCAATAGCTGCAATACTTACAATATCTTTCTTAATTTTAGTTATTTTTTATTTTTTTGGAGCATTTTTCAAAGTAGCAACTTTTATCCCTTCATTATGATTAGCTAGAAACTTCAACTATTTAAGAAAGTTACCTTGATTATTTGACTCTTCACACTCACCATGATCACGAAAAGCAAGTCCTTGTTGTAAAATAAGTCGAACACAATCAATTGATGCATCCAAACATATTTGATATGAATTCTGTGCTTGTTTTGACTACTTGAAGAAAATTGTCTCAATATGTTGTTCTTGATTCATCAGGGCTTCACAATTGCTTCGGGCTTGACTGTTTGCACTATGGATGTCTCCAACATGAGCTCCAAGTCTATCCTTCTTTTTAAAATTATGGAACCCTTCTTTTGTAAAAGCATCACCTCCTCCTTATTCCCCATTGTTTGGTCCGAAAGATACCAGTATAAGCATATGCAGCATTTTTACTTATACTATATTGCAACCAATCATCATATTCATTGAACAGAGTAGGAATGAATCGCCTAGATTTTTTACGTTAAAACACAAGAATCCGAGGCTGATGCGGAGCTCTCTGCAAGGTACTCTTGTTATTTGATCTTGAAGATTAACATTGTAATCCATTATTGGTTTTCTTAATCCGAGATCCGTAGGAAGTTGTACAACATCAATATGCTCAATACTTTCTTTCTTTACCTCATCATTTTCTTGAAAATTAGTTTCATCAATACATGCTTCCTTCGCTTCATCATTTTCTCAAGTAGTAGTGTAACGACCAGAGTCTCTGTACCCAAGCCGTTAGCTTACGTACTGTCTGCTTTGGGTGGACCTTGCACCCACTTATCCCTCATGACTTTCTTCGCATCCCCCAGGATTCGAACTCTTGACCTCTACATAAGAAAGACTTTAGTTGAATCCTAGTATCAACTCTTATGTAGAGGTCAAGAGTTCGAATCCTGAGGAGATGCGAAGAAAGTCATGAGGGATAAGTGGACGCAAGGCTCATCCAAAGCGAATAGTACGTAAGCTAACGGCTTGGGTACAGAGATCCGGGTCGTTACAAAAAAAAATGCCCTTTTTTATCTAATTTAAGCGGAATTATAACTTTTTATTTTAGTGATCAAAATGTGATTGACAATTTAATGATGAAAAAATAATGATTTAAAATAAAATCTAGAAATATCTCATCTCAAACTGTAAATTAAGATTCAACATAAAGTGTTGAATGCTCGTACTCTAAAAAAAATATTAAATACCATGCATAAAAATTAAAATAATGATATTCGTTTAAATAGAATTTGACAATTATTTTTCTAGAAACTTTACTTGATGACCCCATAAGTATCGCCGGTCAATCTTCCACTCGTCCACACCACTAATCCAATCAAAGGACTTCAGTTTTAAAATAATTCAATTAAAACGTTTTTGGAGATAAATTAAAAATTTATGAGTTTAGTAAACTTAATTGTCATTATAAACATCATTAGTTATATTAAATTCTAATATGACCTTTAATTTTTCAAGGTAACTATATTCTATTCCCATTTTTTTTTTTTGAAATATTATAAAATATACTTTTTTTTCTTATTAAAAAAATTGGGGTGTTACATCGTACTATCCGCTTTGGGTGGGCCTTGTGCCCACTTATCTCTCACGGCTTTCTATCGCGTCCCCCATGATTCAAACTCATAACGTTCCCCTTAAGTAAGACTTAAGCTGAATTTTGGTATCAATTAGGCAAGTGCCCAATTGGTACTAGGATTCAACTTAAGTCTCTCTTATATAGAGGTCAAGAGTTTGAATCTTGAGGACAGGAAGAAAGCCGTGAGGGATAAGTGGGTGCAAGACCCACCCAAGGTGGAGAGTATGTAAGCTAACGGCTTGGGTACAGAGAACCGGGTCGTTACAAGTGGCATCATAACACTTGCTTCCTTTACCTCAACATTTTCGTTAATAGAAATTTCCTCAATGCGTGACTTCTTAGCCTCAACATTTTCTTCAATAGAAATTTGAGATATTTATTTAAAATATCTCAACATATCTTTCTATAAATCAAACAAAGCTAGCATAACTATACCATCAGTGAAATAGAAAGTTAAGAGATGAACATCAAGAATTGAGATTGCAAATAGCAAATATTTTAAGATAAACTAAACTAATAATCAAAATTATAAATGCAGATTTTTAGAAATGAATTCTATTAGTTTATCACAAGATAATTGATTCTTTAAGCCAATACATAATTGAATTTTTCAGTCCTTTTCTGGGAAACTCAAAACCAACTAGTCTCTTAAAATCCTTTGTTTGTAAACCCGCTACTTCCAAACTCACTTTCGATGAAATATTTCCAACAAAATATGGTACCCTTCTTTGTTTTAACATGAACATTCTTCTCACTTGTGGGTACTTGTTTTTCTTCCTTTCGTCATTTCTGATTTTCATGCCTTGATTTCCCTTGAACAAAGGTTTAAATTTTAGTCTACTTAGAATTTTTCTAATCCAAACTCAATCAATTGTTTTTGCCCATGGGCTGGAGTCAAATGCTTCCAAGGACGAGTGACCTCGCTTAATGCATTGAACTTGGCTCTTTACAGCTCAGTTTTGCCTGAAATATCCAGGCTTGATATTTATATAATTTGATTTTGTTATGTGATGAAATTATATAAGCATAAATAACTGTCAAAACATAAACAATAAGTTTAAGAAAGAGAGATGGATTACAAAAATTTGCTTCTTCAATCTATTCTTGTTCTTGTTCTTCTTCTTTCAAAATATCGTTATTGGAATTTGGTATTGCAAGAGTATGCAGAGTTTTGAGAATTGGGGAAAAGGAAGTACGATTAAAAAATTCGCATTATGTGGACATTTTTTTAGTGTCAAAGACTTGAGACTGTTTGGTTTGAGTGGGTCCATCCTGTCTCTATCCAATGGTATTCCAAGCATGCATTTACAATCTTAAATTTTTGAACTATTGAGAATGCATAATATTTAATTTAATATTTTCCTTTTTAAATTCCAATATAAGGTTTTGTAACCGTGTGAACAAAACATAGTCAAATCATTAAAAAATGTCAATAATTGAAAAATTAGTTGTTTTTTGGAGATTACAGTAGTCATATTACAAGCACACAAACATCAACTTCTGAAAGCAAAACCCTTCTTTCACTGCAACTTCATTACCTGTTGATACTTATTCTTGGAACTCAGCAAGCCAGGTATTATCTTTGTTGATCCACTCTATTTTAAATGCCAAATCAATAGTTGTTATATAACAGTTTATGTTAAAGTATAATAACATGAGACCTATAGATAAACATGAAAAGATAAATATTCAAACA
>NW_019245366.1:8306-12057 GCF_002742605.1 Olea europaea var. sylvestris | reverse complement strand
TTTTCTTATAGCAGACCTATTTCTTGTAATCGAAGTTCAGTAATGAAATATTAAAATTCTGTTTTAGTCCACCAATTACTATAGAGTCTGTTTGGTGAAGCGAGATTATCTCAGGTTCCTATCAGAATATTCGACTATGTTAACAGTATGCTAAGACAAATGAAACATTAAAACTTAAAAATGTTTAATTGCTAATTGGGTGATCTACTTCCACATAAAATAACAAAAATTTAACAATGTGCTAAGGCTCCCACAAGTAGCAAAACTTGGAGATGGCCTTTACCGAGCAATAGAACAGAAACTACTAGAAATGAACTATATAGGAAACATGATTACCAGTTGCAATATCTGACAGGAGAATGCTGTGGCTGAAATGGCGATTAAGCCACCATCTGCAACGGAGCCTCCAGTTTTTCCCAGATGCAATGTTAGTAGATATATCAAGAATCTGTTTAGAATGACAGAAGGAAGCTTGATTGTGCCCATCTTTTCCATTAGAACATGACATTCTATCATCTCCACACAGACGAAGTCTCAAGAAGCAAGATGATAATTCCTTCCACATGTCAGATTTTGCATATGTAGCATCTAAGTGTAAGGCTATCATTTCTGCAAGTTTTTCAGTGTTGTAATCCCCTGCCATTGAGTATACAAACAACATATTATACATACAATTTAGTTTCAGAAATGTGTGCTACAATCATCTGGTACCAAGACATATATCGTAAAACTAAGGCAGAAGGGAAGAGTTCCATATAAATGCAAATTCCTCTAATCTATTATTTCATTAACATTAAAACCAAATTAAACATTCAACACAAGGGCACCAATAGACAGGAAATGTCGAATGGCATTCAAAAGCTTATTTTATATTAGCTGCAATTGCATAATATTTTCAGTAGAAATTTCTGTATTTTTCTAGAATACAGAGATATATTATTTTAATGTCAGAAGACTAGAAGGTCCTTGTTGATGGAAACTATTTTTGAACCCAAAACAAAGTTACTAACTAACCAAAAAACAAACATCACTTGGTCGTTGAAGAGGATTTCCATCCAATACAGACCTTTAAATTAATTTCCAATATATGGAAATAATTTCAGAATGGTGGGTAGGTTTGTCTGTGTATGATTGGAAGCAATATATGGAAATAATTTCAGAATGGTGGGCAGGTTTGTCTGTGTATGATTGGGTGGGGGTGGGGGTGGAGTGGGGAGTGAACATTAAAATATAATAATAGAAAAAAGAAGCAAAAGAATATAAAGCAATGAGAAGTGCTAAATAACAAATGATGCCTGAACTATTCAAAATTGATCTTATCAGAAGTGATAAGATAACGAAATAAACAACTTGAAACCATCTGAAAAAACATTAATAACTGACCTCGTTGATGCATGACAACAATTCTAGCCAACGTGTTGCTGCATGTTGGATCCTTCTTTAAGATGTCCTCAAAGCATGTACAGAGTTTCACATTGTATATGCCATTAAAATGCTCCAAGAGAGTAGCTTTCAATCTGCAACAAATGAAAACCAATATATTCTAACTACACTTCCATACATATACATATGCATATATCTTTCAAATTAGTCCCTAGTCAGTGCAGTTTGTTTAGCGTTCTAAGCTGCCACAATTGTTATTTTGGAGAAGGAAACCATTACCTTAACTGGAGCACTGTATCTGAAATTTTAAATGATTTTTCAAGTTCATCAAGGGCCTCGTTGACCCGATCGCCAAGAAGAAACATCTGCCAAAATAACAAAGATGGAAATATGGAGGTTGTGTTTTAGACAAATCCAGAAACTGTTGTAATTAAAAAGAAAAAAGAATTGACTGCTTGAATTGGAAAAACAAGTACTCAATCAATAATTGTAGGGGCTGTGCTGCTGATTGTTATGACAACATAACTGCAACTGTTGATCTTTTCTTTCACATCTTACTTTCTTTTTGCAATGTTTTCTAATGAAACCCTACCCAGTAATTATACTATGCAAGGTTAAAGACTGTAGCTTTGTTACTTTCTAGACCAGAAAACTCTGCTAATTCAAAAATAATTATGCAAAAGTACAACTGTTGCTGAATTAGCAATAACCTTGTATGCATACAATTGGTTATAATTCATCCAAATGTAGCATTAAAACAAAAGAAGTGGTGTAAAAGATTAATGTAGCTGACATCAAGTTTAGGTGGTAAAGGGCTTAGCTTGTTAATATTATTGTTAATTATCTCATCTAAAAGCTTAAAATTTTAGCAAGGGACCACATGTATTTATTAAATATTGACTTGAACAATAGGTGTATACATTGCTGTATAAGGAATGGTAGCTGGAGTTTAAAAGCAAAAAAGAGTTCTACTCATTTTCAAAACAAATAAGTCATTTGATGAATATGACATACAATTGCCATACAAAGCATTATAACTGCGATACATGTATTAAAGGATGAAAAGCCTCAATTACTGGCACTTTCAAGTAAAGGGAAACACGCAAGTGCTTCAACGCACTCGTATAGACTAGTCATTATGAAATTTCTTGTGCTTATTCATCAAATCCTCAAAACCTTCACGAGAATTTGGCAAATGCATAGGCAGTATCCATGGAGGAAGACCTACAATTTCCAAGAAACTAACAGTAATTAGCATATCAATATATTCTTGAACGTAATTGAAGCATGACATAAAGGTACACATCCCAAAAATTGTGCAATTAAATTAATATTGGGAAATACAAAAAATAAATTTACATAATTTCAGACATCATACTATAAAAAATTTGGGTATTGTTAGACAATTGGATATCATAATTAGTATCCAAAATATTAAGTGTGGTCATTCAAGCCAGATGCTGCTATTGATGAAGAGGTTTGCATAGTATGGATGATTAGTTATGATAGTTATTTTGGCCCTGCTTTATTTACTCTTATGCATACAAGAAAAGACAAGAAACTTGTATTTTTTGTTTGACCACCTAACAAGATAAACAAGTATAAAATGCATACAGCAACAAACAATATATTTGCTAACGCAGACTTATCAGGTACAAATAAATAATATACATTTTGAGATTAAGAGGTATGGAAAGGAATAAACATAGAGGAACTGAATATGTCCCTGTAAATTGCCTAAAAATCATTAATGTGGATAGGAATAAGTTAGTGAAGCACAGAATATATGGACCTTCGCACCTATGAGAAGTTGAAAGGGAAGATGGGGGAGAGCACAAGCTCTAAAACTCACCATGAGTGTAAAAAATAGACACATGAGGCAGATCACCACTACTATTAGAGAAGAAAAATCTTTCATGTCCACTTTCCTCGGCAGAATTCACGTAGAAATCTAGTGGTTGAAAATGACGGCGAGCACATTCTTTCAGTTTATTAGCATCAATATCCATGGAATCTTTCGGGTGGTTACCATCCTCTCCTAACATTTCTTTTTCATAGGCGAAAGAGGTGTTCAAATAACACTGTAAGGAGGGTTTGGCTCCTCCAGCTTCGAAAGCATCATACCCCCTGAAAATTCCATCTGCAGGCATTTCTGATTGCTTGGACTCATCAAATGTGTCCAACTCTGTCCACTGTAGCTCTTTTGGAAGTCCAGAATACCAGAGATGGCAAAATGTCAAGCCAACAACCAAATTTAAGACCGGGTCACTCTCAAAACCACGCTCCTGCATAAGACTGATTTAATATTTTATTATTGGTCCTCAAAAACAATGTTAAAATTCATTAGTCGATGAAAATATTTATTGAC
>NW_019245366.1:5136-7780 GCF_002742605.1 Olea europaea var. sylvestris | reverse complement strand
AAATTACTTCAGATCAGAGATGTATAGAATCTTACAAAAACTAAACTAAAATGTAGTAGAAAACCAAGAAAATACCATAGAGCTGCCATATGTGCATCCTTAGTCATTCCATGTGTGAGACAGAAAAGAATAAATTCCAATTGGACAGCAAACCTATCCTGTACAGCATTCGGAATTTCAGTATTGCATTAAACTGAATTTGCAAATTAGAATTTACAAAAAAGAAATAACAATCCTTTTGTGATTGACATGAACAGAGATTATGATTGAATCACCTATCTACCAAGGTAGAAAAAATGCCTTTCTCCTTTCATCAAAATAATTACATCATTACAAACATACAAAGAAGAGAGCAACAAAAAACTACGTTTATGAAATCTAAATCTTAGTAGTACACGAATAGAAGAAGAGATTTATTATCAATTATTTCATGAATAAAAAACTTTTATTTATCTTTCAAGAAATATTTTTCTATAGTGTACCTTTGTCGGCCAATTTTTCAGACGCCCAATCTTTTGCATCCACAGTTCATAGACATTTTGGAGTTTTCTTGGGCTGACAGTTTCACCTCTTACATGGTTAAGAATCTCCAAAGCAACTTGCAAATAATGATAAGTATGCATTCTGCAAACATATACTACTGATATCCAAAAAGAGTTGAACAACTACATAATTTGGAGGAACACAACCAGAAGCCAAATGACATTGTGTATAAAGGATGATATGAATGAGCCAAAGGGTACTTACACATGGATAAAAGATTTCCAAAACTCTAAAGAGAGGAAGGCCATAAATCAATCGGTAAGCATATAAATAATACAAAGTATCAGCTGACTCTTGCCATAAAATATGCGGAGAGATTATGCATCCTTGTGTGCTATTTCATCAAATACTTCAACATATCCAAAGAGGAGAATGGAAATTTAAATTTTTTTCCTCATAAAAACAGTTGAACAATCCGTTCTAGCCTCAGTATGAATTGGAACACTTCAACTTTGACATAGTTCCTTTGTGACAAAAATTTTAGGATTG
The DNA here is from genome assembly GCF_002742605.1 of Olea europaea var. sylvestris. Lineage (NCBI taxonomy): Eukaryota > Viridiplantae > Streptophyta > Magnoliopsida > Lamiales > Oleaceae > Olea > Olea europaea. The sequence continues at coordinate 6,748 of NW_019245366.1, read as the reverse complement.
GAGTCGCCCAAAATTATATTCTTCAATCTCATCCGTCATAACACAGGACCAAAATCAAGTTCAAGAGATTAAAATCTTGGGTAGAAAACAAAAAGAAAATTTACTTTGATGACACCCAATACTCAAAAATTGAATTCTTGCAAAAAGGAAGATATACCGAATACTTGGTGCGGTTATGAGATAGAGACTTGTTGTTGGCAGTTCCTTTGAGCAGCACACTAAGTACGCCGGTTGCCTCCCTCCAATTTTGTTGGAGGAGGAGTTTCTTCAATAGCCACCGCAGCTTTTTCCTGTGGATGGACTGCAAACTTTCACCCAGGCTGTGTTGTAAGCTTCCAATGACTTGCTCCGGGTAATAGCTTTGCTTATTGTTAGCCAATATGATTTCATTTGTTTTCCTCGCCTTCTTCACCGTGTCCTTGTCATTTTCGTAAGGATTTCTTGGCCCTCTTCATCGGGGTTTCACTTTCTTGGCTTCCATTGCTGTTTGTCCTATCATATTCAAGGTAAACAATTTGCGAAATGAAAATCTTGAAGTGTGCTGATAAAGAGTGGAAATTTAAAATAACAGAACCCAAGCCAAATGATTGGCATTCCATTTCAAGTTTTTGGGAAGTACCAACTAATATTTTAATTTTTCTTAATGGAACGCGGGAAATTCCCAGTACGTTTTAACGTACATTGGCCTTTTTTTTATTTTTTATAAATTATTCATTTTTAATTGAAAAATGAAACAATATCAACTATCAAGGATTTGATTTTGACTTTGTTGACTCTAAATTAAAGGATTTTACTATTTGTACACCATTTCACATGCTTGTTTAAAAATAAGAATATATTAACAATAAAGATGCATGATAAATAGGCAAATTAACAATATACAGATATAGCTACACGACAGCTTGTTTTCTGACAAATAAATATAGATCTAAAATATTTTATATAAAGATTCAGAAATGTGTGGAAAAAGAATTATCAATTGACTCACCCTGAATTCACTTCACCTTGGTGGCAAAACACAATTATTCTCAATGCAATGCCATGAATCTATGGGAAAGACCCTTGAAATCTTAATGTAAATTTCTTTTCCTTATTGCAAAATGATTCTCTTTTTCAATACAATTCTTCTAGAAATTATCATCTCGATCTCTTTTCTTCATAAAAAGAATTCTTTACCTTATTGCAATATTTACTTCTTCTTTTTTAAAATAAAAAAAAAATCCAAACGAAAATTATTTTTCATTTTCAAAACTAAACTCTTTTATTTATAAATTTGAGTAAATAAGTTTGTTACATTTTACACTAAACATATTTCCTAAATTATGAGGTATTTCAAAAAACAACGAGTTGTAGCTCCGTTAGTTTGGTAATTAAGGTTCCTCCAGTGTCGAAGTTTGTCCAACCATTGATATTTATGACATTCTCCTCAAACCTGCTTTCCCATTCTAGTGTTTTCACCCATGACTAAGAATTTTAAACGTAGTGACTTCAATTACATAATTACTTAGTCATGTTGATCCCATTTTTTTAAATTTATGTTTTTTTCAAAATTCGTTTTTAATCACACATTTTATAGTATTCAGAATTTTTATTAACTTTTCAATCACGCATT
>NW_019245366.1:0-970 GCF_002742605.1 Olea europaea var. sylvestris | reverse complement strand
ATTCATTCCAAAAAAAATTCTAACTCAGAAGTCAAATGTTGAAATTTTTACATAAAGCAAAATTAAAACATTGGATTCACATTTAGCAGAAGAATTATACAAATTGTTATTGCTGTAGAACCAACCTGATATTCCATTTGTTAGTTCCACAATGTTTTTTTGGGTCAGAACTATGCTGGTCATCACCATAAATGGCACCTTTTGTTGCCCGATCGCAACAAATTTTTCTGTTTCCAAGCCATTTTCCTGTAATTTTAATAAAAGAATAGTCTTATCATCGAACTAACAATTCCATAAAGAATAATAGGGGAGTGAGAGCCCCTACAGTACTTCTAAATCAATGCCTGCATAAATCTGAAAGCATGGTTCTCATCCAAGTTGCCTTCCACATCGAGAAATATAAGAGTAAGTTCTATGGTATTGTAGTGATTTTAGTATTGATTATTTATCAAGATGTTCTGTTTTATTCGTTGTTACTTAGGTTGTGAAAGTGCTCGGCAAAAGTCCGACATTTGCTCATGATGAACAGCGCCTTCAGTTTGAGGTTGCCAGTAAACGTCTTTTTTCTTTACACCAGGTTACTGGCTTCTTTATTATTCAAGTAATATTTTTATATTTGATATCTTTACATATTAGTTGATTTACTCGGAATAAAATTTAAACTTGTTTTGGGATTTCTATGCTAGTTTTTGTCATTATAATTTATGTGTTAAAACAATTGTCGGCATCCACTTTTTTCCGTTTATATCAAGCTGTAGTTTTAATTGAGTATTTAATCGATAATATATTTTATGGCATAATGACTTTGAGTGCTAAATGTTATGCTTCAAGATTTAGGGATTGACTTGGATATCAAAGTAAGAGATCTGAGGATGCTTATATTCCAGTCGATGCTCAATATTGACTTATGAGTGATTTATGATTTAATATGTAAAAATTAAAGACTACGACTTAGCAAGTGAAAATTGCA
>NW_019245365.1:0-1506 GCF_002742605.1 Olea europaea var. sylvestris | reverse complement strand
TTTCTGGCCCATAAGTACTCTTTGGAAATGTAGCGACCGTTTTGGATTGAACTCACCATTTCATCATGATGTAAGAGGGATTTTGGCCATTTTTCGAAACAATGAGCAATTGCATATTTGGGACGCTTGGATTGCTAGCGTAAGAAGAATTGAGCGTAACTTTTGCACACGGTGTCCATTTTTTGCCCATAAGTACCTTTTGGAAATGTAGCGACCGTTTTGGTTTGAACTCACAACTTTGTCGTAACGTACGAGGGATTTCGACCAATTTTTGAAAGAATGAGCACTTATATATTTTGAACGCTTGGGGAGTCGGCGGACGAAGAATTGGGCGTAACTTTTGCACACAGTGTCCGCTTTGGGCCCATAAGAACTTTTTGAAAATGCAGCGACCGTTTTGGTTTGAACTCACAACTTTGTCATGGAGTACGAGGGATTTTAGGCAATTTTCGAAAGAATGAGCGCTTGTATATTTAGAACGCCTGGAGAGTCGATGGACGAAGAATTGAGCGTAACTTTTGCACACGGTGTCCGCTTTGGGCCCATATGAACTTTTTGGAAATGTAGAGACCGTTTTGGATTAAACACACAACTTCGTCGTGACGTATGAGGGATTACGGCCATTTTTCGATAGAATGAGCACTTGCATATTTGGAACGCATGGATTGTTGGCGTACGAATAATTTAGCGTAACTTTTGCACACGGTGTCCGTTTCTGGCCCATAAGTACTCTTTGGAAATGTAGCGACCGTTTTGGATTGAACTCACCACTTCGTCATGACGTATGAAGGATTTCGGCCATTTTTCGAAAGAATGAGCGCTTGCATATTTGGAACGCTTGGATAGTCGGCGTACGAAGAATTGAGCGTAACTTTTGCACACGGTGTCCATTTTTGGCCCATAAGTACCTTTTGGAAATGTAGCGACCGTTTTGGTTTGAACCCACAACTTTGTCATAACGTACGAGGGATTTCGGCCAATTTTCGAAAGAATGAGCACTTGTATATTTAGAATGCTTGGGGAGTCGGCGGACGAAGAAATGAGCGTAACTTTTGCACACAGTGTCCGCTTTGGGCCCATAAGAACTTTTTGGAAATGCAGCGACCATTTTGGTTTAAACTCACAACTTTGTCGTGGCGTACGAGGGATTTTAGCCAATTTTCGAAAGAATGAGCGCTTGTATATTTAGAACGCCTGGAGAGTCGGTGGACGAAGAATTGAGCGTAACTTTTGCACACGGTGTCCGCTTTTGGTCCATAAGAACTTTTTGGACATGTCGCGACCATTTTGGATTGAACTCACCACTTCGTCGTGACGTACGAGGGATTTTGACGTTTTTTGAACGAATGAGCATTTGCATATTTAGAACGCTTGAAGAGTCGGCGGACTAAGAATTGAGCGTAACTTTTGCACACGGTGTCTATTTTTGGCCCACAAGAACTTTTTTGAAATGTAGCAACCATTTTGGATTGAACTCACCACTTTGTCGTGACGTATGAGGGATTT
>NW_019245364.1:0-1506 GCF_002742605.1 Olea europaea var. sylvestris | reverse complement strand
TCGGGAATACCCTTGAGTACCTTTCATTAGTTTTTGTTCGTGTCTTGTTTACTGTGATTGCATTTTATCTTCAAATATTTGTTGCAATTTACATTTGCTGGAGGTCAGGTCCATGCCCCCCTCCTCTATTTGTTTTCCCACTTTTCATTATATAAAATAAAACACACTAGTGGTATTTGCTTAAAAAAAAAAAACCCTAAACCCGAAACCCTAAACCCTAAGCCCTAACCCTTAAACCCTAAACCCTAAAACCCTAAAACCCTAAACCCTAAACCCTAAACCCTAAATCGAATGAAAATTGCTCCATTCATATGAAACTTAACAGATCATCTCCTCTAGAAACGGATATGTAGTCATTCAACTTGCTCTTTCGGATCAGGAGCTTCTCTTTGTCTTGTTGGTAAACACTCTTCTTCCTTGTACGTACCTGTCCCTAGCTCAACATGATCAGATTGAATGCTCGTCTTCCCTTGGCAAGAATCTCCATCGTCGCCTACATCACTACGTTTGTCCAGTAAAAATCTATCATCCCGGGATCTAATCTTTATTTTTTCTGCTTCGATTCTTATCATCTCTGTGTCTGCATCAATGGCAAATTCGAAGGCATTTTCTGTCACTGAATTTGATCTGACCTGATGAAATCAGTCGATAATCTTGCAGCATCAGCATGAAGTGATTCTTCTCCATGGGTATCACTATTTTCATTTTCTAGTAATTCTTTCTCTTCAAGTTCTTGTAACTTCTCAAGAGCTTTCGTAGCAGCATTTCCAGGCCATCCCTTGTCGTTCAAATCCCTGCAAATTGAAGAAAAGAACTTATGTTTTGATGACCAGCGACACAGGCAATCATCAATTCTAAAATTTTCATTGTTATAATCAACAGAAGTTACCTCATTGGATTAAATCCGGAAGAAATGAAGGATGATTCTAGATGGGATATGATATCCAAAAAGGCGTTTATTATGTCATCGGACAAGTATCCTCCGAATCTTGCAATTTCTACCAGAAACTGTGTATCGAGAAGAAACTGCCATGGAAACAAGAGAATTTTAATAAAAGAAGACTAAAATGTACATGCTTAAATGTGATCGTAGAAGACGAATGAGAGCAAAATCCTATATACATAATGAACTACATTCATCTCCATCAATAATTTGCATCGGTGACAAACTTAATGCAATTCGACTAAATACTAGGACGGTAGAAAAAGCATACCTGCATGAAATCGGCATGATGATCAGCCAAATCCTCTTCGCTAATTGACCAAATTTCTGATTTACTTGAAATCCACGCAAATGTGGCTCCTACCAGATCCTCGAGAAGACCCATCAACCAATTGTTATCAACACAATCATCCCCAACAAGCTTTTGTAATTTCTTTAGCTCTAGATACAGTTCCTGATAATTGAGAAGTCGAGAGGCAAAGTTCATAAGCTTATACATGTACCAAATATAGTTGTAGAACGACATTAAACACATCAAAGATATTAATAAATTGCATTTTTTT
>NW_019245363.1:0-1506 GCF_002742605.1 Olea europaea var. sylvestris | reverse complement strand
AAAAGACAATTAACTGTGAGTCGAACTCCGCAACAAAACGGCGTGGCCGAAAGAAAAAATCGCACAATTGTTGAAATGGCAAGGAGCATGCTAAAGGGCAAAGGACTTCCAAATCTGTATTGGGTAGAAGCTGTAAATACGGCAGTATACATTCTCAATCGGTCTCCAACAAAGGCTGTACGGAATAAAACTCCATACGAAGCTTGGAACAAAAAGAAGCCAATGGTTGATCACTTCAAAATATTTGGCAGCATTGCTTATGCTCTTATCCCTTCTCAAAATCGGGAGAAATTTGACGAGAAAGGACAAAAACTTGTCTTTGTTGGATATAGTGATGAATCTAAAGGATATCGGTTATTAGATCCAACTACAAACAAAATTACAGTTTCACGAGACGTTGTTTTTTATGAAGCTGCATCTTGGGATTGGAAAGGGAAAGAAGTTGTGGACCAGACACCATACCATTTTGTTGATCCATTAACATTTCAAGCAGGTCCGTCACAAGTTGGAAATTTAGAGCATAATCCAAACCCTACTCCAAGAAGTGAGGAAGAATCTGATCCAGAAAGCCCTCCAAGAAAGACACGTTCACTACAAGACATATATGAGTCATGTGAACTTGGGTTGTTCTCTAGTGAACCACAATCATTTGAAGAAGCCTCAAAAGAAGTATGTTGGACAAAAGCCATGAATGAAGAAATGTCCACAATCGAGAAAAACAAAACTTGGAAGCTTGTTGCCTTGCCAGAAGGGAAGAAAATCATTGGACTCAAGTGGGTCTATAAAATAAAATACAATGAAGATGGGTCGATCCAAAAGCACAAAGGACGTCTTGTTGCAAAAGGGTATTCTCAACAGCACGAAATTGATTACACTGAAACATATGCTCCGGTTGCAAGAATGGAGACAATTCGTACTGTTTTGGCACTGGCAGCTCAATTGGAGGTATGTGTTTATCAACTTGATGTAAAATCGGCATTCTTAAATGGTGAAATTCAAGAAGAAGTTTATGTCGAGCAACCCGAAGGATTTGAAATCAAAGGACAAGAAGGAAAAGTTTATCGTTTATACAAGGCACTTTATGGTTTAAAGGAAGCGCCGCGAGCATGGAATAGCAAAATCAATAGCTATTTCATCCAAAATGGATTCAATCGAAGCACGAGTGAATCATCTCTATATGTCAATAATCTTGGAAGAGACTTTCTTGTAGTATGTCTTTATGTGGATGATCTTCTATACTTTGGTACAAGTAAAAGCATGGTGGAAGAATTCAAGAAAAAGATGATGAGAGACTTTGAGATGAGTGACTTGGGTCAAATGAAATACTTTCTTGGCATCCAAGTCAAACAAAGCCCGGGAAGAATTTTTTTATCTCAAGAGAAGTATATTGATGATCTTCTAGAAAAATTCAGCATGAACCTGGGCAAGCCAGTCTCTACTCCAATGGGGCCGAATGAAAAATTCCAAGTCAATGATGATGCTGAAAAAGTAGATGCTACACTCTAC
>NW_019245362.1:0-1506 GCF_002742605.1 Olea europaea var. sylvestris | reverse complement strand
AAATGATCAAACCCGAAGTTATCATGTAATCAAAAACCACTTTTCATTGGCTCGATTCTAATCGAATTAGACTAGCAATTCGCCAAAAATAAACAAACCCGAAGTTATAATGAAATCGAAAACGACTTTTCATTGGCTCGATTCCAATCGAATTAGACTAGCAATTTGTCGAAAACTATTAAATCCGAAGTTATCATGAAATCAAAAATCACTTTTCATTGGCTCGATTCCTATCTAATTAGACTAGCAATTCACCAAATATGAACAAACCCGAAGTTATCATCAAATCAAAAATAGCCTTTCATTGGCTCGATTCCAATCGAATTAGACTACCATTTCGCCAAAAACGATCAAACCTGAAGATGTCATGAAATCAAAAACCACTTTTCATTGGCTCGATTCCAACCGAATTTGTCTAGCAATTTGCCAAAAATGAACAGACCCGAAGTTATCATGAAATCAAAAACCACTTTTCATTGGGTCGATTCCAATCGAATTTGACAAGCAATTTGTCGAAAATGATCAAACCCGAAGTTATCTTGAAATCAAAAACCACTTTTCATTGGCTCGATTCCAATCGAATTAGACTAGTAATTTGCCGAAAACGATCAAACCCGAAGTTATCATGAAATCGAAAACCACTTTCCATTGGCTCGATTCCAATCGAATTAGACTAGCAACTTGCCGAAAATGATCAAATTCGAAGTTATCCTGAAATTAATACCACTTTTCGTTGGCTCGATTCCAATCGAATTAGACTAGCAATTCACCAAAAACGAACAAACCGGAAGTTATCATCAAATCAAAAGTAGCTTTTCATTGGCTCGATTCCAATCGAATTAGACTACCATTTCTCCAAGAACGAACAAACTTGAAGATATCATAAAATCAAAAACCACTTTTCATTGGCTCAATTCCAATCGAATTCGACTAGCCATTCACCAAAGATGAACAAACCCGAAGTTAGCATGAAATTTAAAACCACCTCTCATTGGCTCGATTCCAAACGAATTAGACTAGCACTTCGCCAAAAATGAACAAACCCGAAGTTATCCTGAAATCAAAAACCACTTTTCATTGGCTCGATTCCAATCGAATTGGACTAGCAATTTGTCGAAAATGATCAAATTCAAAGTTATCATGAAATTAATACCACTTTTCGTTGGTTCGATTCCATCCGAAATGGACTACCAATTTGCCTAAAATGAATGAACCCGAAGTTATCATCAAATCAAAAATAGCATTTCATTGGCTCGATTCCAATCGAATTAGAGAACCATTTCGCCGAAATTGAACAAACCCGAAGATATCATGAAATCAAAAACAACTTTTCATTGGCTCGATTCTCATCGAATTAGACTAGCAATTTGCCGAAAACGATCAAACCCGAAGTTATCATGAAATAAAAAACCACTTTTCATTGGGCTCGATTCTAATCAAATTAGACTAGCAACTCGCCAAAAATGAACAAACCCGAAGTTATCATGAAATCGAAAACGACTTTTC
>NW_019245361.1:0-1506 GCF_002742605.1 Olea europaea var. sylvestris | reverse complement strand
CATTTCCAAAAATGAATGACGGGCACAAAACGGACACCGGGTGCAAAAGTTGCGCTCAATTCTTCGTACGTCGATAATCCAAGTATTCCAAATATGCAAGAGCTCACTCTTTCTAAAAATGGACGAAATCCCTCCTGCGTCACGACGAAGTTGTGAGTTCAATCCAAAACGGTCGCTACATTTTCAAAAAGTACTTATGGTCCCAAAATGGACACCGGGTGCAAAAGTTGCGCTCAATTCTTCGTACGTCGATAATCCAAGCGTTCCAAATATGCAAGTGCTCATTCTTTCAAAAAATGGCCGAAATCCCTCGTACGTCACGATGAAGTTGTGAGTTCAACCCAAAACGGTCGCTACATTTCCAAAAAGTACTTATGGTCCCAAAATGGACACCAGGTGCAAAAGTTGCGCTCAATTCTTCGTACGTCGACGATCCAAGCATTCCAAACATGCAAGTGCTCACTCTTTCGAAAAATTACCAAAATCCCTCATACGTCACGACGAAGTTGTGAGTTCAATCCAAAATGGTCGCTACATTTCGAAAAATGAATGACGGGCACAAAACGGACTCCGGGTGCAAAAGTTGCGCTCAATTCTTCGTACGTCGATAATCCAAGCGTTCCAAATATGCAAGTGCTCATTCTTTCGAAAAATGAACGAAATCCCTCTTACATCACGACGAAGTAGTGAGTTCAACCCAAAACAGGCGCTACATTTCCAAAAAGTACTTATGGTCCCAAAATGGACACCGGGTGCAAAAGTTGCGCTCTATTCGTCGTACGTCGACAATCCAAGCGTTCCAAATATGCAAGTGCTCCCTCTTTCGAAAAATGGCCGAAATCCCTCCTACGTCACGACGAAGTTGTGAGTTCAATCCAAAACGGTCGCTACATTTCCAAAAAGTACTTATGGTCCCAAAACGGACACCGGGTGCAAAAGTTGCGCTCAATTCTTCGTACGTCGATAATCCAAGCGTTCCAAATATGCAAGTGCTCACTCTTTTGAAAAATGGCCGAAATCCCTCCTACGTCACGACGAAGTTGTGAGTTCAATCCAAAACGGTCGCTACATTTTCAAAAAGTACTTATGGTCCCAAAACGGACACCGGGTGCAAAAGTTGCGCTCAATTCTTTGTACGTCGATAATCCAAGCGTTCCAAATATACAAGTGCTTATTCTTTCGAAAAATGGCCGAAATCCCTCCTACGTCACGACGAAGTTGTGAGTTCAATCCAAAACGGTCGCTACATTTTCAAAAAGTACTTATGGTCCCAAAACGGACACCGGGTGCAAAAGTTGCGCTCAATTCTTCGTACGTCGATAATCCAAGCGTTCCAAATATGCAAGTGCTCACTCTTTTGAAAAATGGCCGAAATCCCTCGTACGTCACGAAGAAGTTGTGAGTTTAACCCAAAACGGTCGCAACATTTCCAAAAAGTACTTATGGTCCCAAAATGGACACCGGGTGCAAAAGTTACGCTCAATTCGTCGTACGTCGACAATCCAA
>NW_019245360.1:0-1506 GCF_002742605.1 Olea europaea var. sylvestris | reverse complement strand
TACCTCTTTCTGAGCCATTAGGTTCTGCCGTACAGGTGCAAATGATGGAATAATGGGTTAGAGGTGGTGGTGTTGTGTTGTTGGTGGTGGTGGTGGTGGTGGGGAAGTGGTGGTATCAATGGTGGTGTTGGTGGTCGTGACTATTTATATATTAACGTGAGTCTATATTATAAGTATATTTTAATATATAAAAAAAAGAACACATTTCTTCTTCTTCTTCTTCTTCTTATTATTATTTTTTAAATATTGATGTTCGAACTACAATTTTTGTAAGATTTGTGTTTTTTGGATTATAACAAAGAAGATATTTTGAGTGCGTAGTTAATTTGGAAATAAGAGAATGTTGAGTGCATTAAAGTGAGGAAAGAAAAATATTGAAATAAGTCGTCACAAATCACAAATTTTATAGGTCACAATTTCTTTATCGGTCACAAATTGTCAAATTAATAGGCAGCGTATTACTTTTGAGTCACAAGTCACAAATTTTACAGGTCACAACTTATTTCACGATTACAGATTATCAAATTAATTGGTTACAAGTTATTTTTCGATCACAAATTATCAAACTATTTGACCAGAGTTTAATAAATTGTAAGTCACAATTTCACATTTTTCAGGTCACATCATTTATTGATCATGGTTATCAATTTTATCGGTCACAATTATCAAATTATTCATACTGAACACTCTTTACCCCATTTAACCTATTCCCCAATCCCACCCCAACCAAAATGTCGCACCACCAAGCTGAAAATAAGCAAAGCACCAACAACAAAACTATCACCACTATCACTAACACTGCAACGTTAAACAACTCTCACCACCATTTCCTTCATCACAATCACGTCAACTCCATTTTACCTACCAGATAAATCTATTGACAACAAAACTTGGGGTGCCTACAGGCTACAGTGCACGATGCACAAATTATACCAAGCACATGATCAAATGCTCTCAAAAGCTATTCACGGTGGGTTCAACTTTCAAGCTAGCTACTGTTCTGCACTTCTAGCATAGCGATGCAATTTAGCAAGGTTAACAACGTTTTTAAAATCTAGGATCTTGATTTCTTTTACAACTTCACAAAACCAGAGCCGAAATTTCTTTTACAACATTACAAAAGTAAGCCGACGAGGTGGCAACTGTAACGCCGTGATGTGGCTATAGCGCGCGGCTCCTTGCACACAGAGCTACTGGTGCATTGACTACTGTAGCTCGTGAGACCTGTGCACCGTGCACAGCGCAATAGCTACAGTGACTTCGCCCATGAGGCTTGACGACGTCTTCCGGCAGCGTCTTCTCCTCTTCTAGCGGTGATTTATCGGTTGTATTTTCCACATGTGTGAGAGAGAATAAGATGAGAGAGAAGATAGAAATGAAAAAGTAATTACAATTTCAAAGTGATATTTGGTGAGGTAGAGCGGGATGGGCCGATGGGAATAGGTAGGTAGATTATTTTAATTTTATATTACTTATTAATATTAAAAATTTGACTTAACACCTGAA
>NW_019245359.1:0-1506 GCF_002742605.1 Olea europaea var. sylvestris | reverse complement strand
TTTGTTTGTTTTTGGAGAGATGCTAGCCTAATTCGATTGGAATCGAGCCAATGAAAAGTGGTTTTTGATTTCATGATAACTTCTCGTTTGTTCATTTTTGGGGAATTGCTAGTATAATTTGATTGGAATCGAGCTAAAGAAAAGTGATTTTTTATTTCATTATAACTTTGGGTTTGTTCGTTTTTGGCGACTTGCTAGTCTAATTCGATTGGAATCGAGCCAATGAAAAGTGGCTTTTGATTTCAAGATAACTTTGAGTTTGTTCGTTTTTGACGAATTGCTAGTCTAATTCGATTGGAATCGAGCCAATGAAAAGTGGTTTTTGATTTCATGATAACATCGGGTTTGTTCATTTTTTACGAATTGCTAGTCTAATTCGATTGGAATCGAGCCAATGAAAAGTGGTTTTTGATTTCATGATAACATCGGGTTTGTTCATTTTTTACGAATTGCTAGTCTAGTTCGATTGGACTCGAGCGAAAGAAAAGTGGTTTTTGATTTCAAGATAACTTCAGGTTTGTCCATTTTCAACGAATTCCTAGTCTAATTCGATTGGACTCGAGTCAATGAAACGTGATTTTTGATTTCATGATAACTTTTGGTTTGTTCATTTTTAGCGAATTGCTAGTCTAATTCTATTGGAATCCAGCCAAATGTGGTTTTTGATTAGGGTTTGCTCGTTTTTGGTGAACTGTTAGTCTAATTCAATTGAACTCAAGCCGACGAATAGCGATTTTTATTTCTTGATAAATTCAGGTTTGTTCGTTTTTGGCGAATTGCTAGTTTAATTCGATTGGAATAGAGCCAATGAAAAGTTGTTTTTGATATCACGATAAATTCGGGCTTGTTCGTTTCTGGCGAATTGCAAGTCCAATTCGATTGGAATCGAGCCAATGAAAAGTGATTTTTGATTTCTTCATAACTTTGGGTTTGTTCGTTTTTGGCGAATTGCTAGTCTAATTCGATTGGAATTGAGCGAATAAGAACTGGTTCTTGATTTCAAGATAACAACGGGTTTGTTCATTTTTGGCAAATTGCTAGTCTAATTCGATTGGAATGAAGCCAACGAAAAGTGGTTTTTGACATCATTATAACTTCGGGCTTGTTCATTTTGGCTAATTGCTGATCTAATTTTATATGAATCAAGCCAATGAAAAGTGACTTTTGATTTCATGATAACTTCGAGTTTGTTCATTTTCGACGAATTGCTAGTCTAATTCGATTGGAATCGAGCCAAAGCAAAGTGGTTTTGGATTTCATGATAACTTCGGGTTTGTTCGTTTTTGGCGAATTTCTAGTCTAATTCGATTGGAATCGAGCCAATGAAAAATTGTTTTTGATATCATGATAACTTCGAGTTTCTTCGTTTCTGGCGAATTGCTCATCTAATTCGATTGGAATCAACCAAAATGAAAATTTTCTCTTGATTTCATGATAACTTCGAGTTTGTTCATTTTTGATGAATCGCTGGTGGAATTCGATTGGAATCCAATCAATGAAAAGTGG
>NW_019245358.1:0-1506 GCF_002742605.1 Olea europaea var. sylvestris | reverse complement strand
ATTACATTCATATTTACCATGAAACCCATGAATAAATTATTTTCAAAGTTGGTTGCTAAAAGATGTTAATAGAACAAATACATCTTTTTTCATTTTTATGTTACCTTTTCTTTTTTGACATTCATATTGTTATATAGCGGTTGATAAAGTTAGAGTTACATATTATTATTATAGTTTGGTTAAAACTCCTTTCGTTTTACTAGTGAGATGTTAAATAAGAATTGAATGAGATATGTTTAGATGTATAAAGATTGATAAAATTTTGGAATTGATGAATTTCATCCTCTAACTACTTTATGAAAGTAGAAGGTAGTAATACTAGTTAAGGAATTTTATCATTTTCACACAATCAATACGCTTCGTCCTTCATTCTTTCCAAATTACAAATAAGTTCATTAATCATTTAGGCACACAAACAAATATTTTTCTATTCAAACCACAACTCACAAATGTATAATAAGTTTAAAAGAAAAACAAATAAAAGAAAAAACCAATGAAAAAATGACTTGAATACGAATATAAGACTTACCGAAAGAGAAGAGAGAAAGATGTGATTTAGGTAGAGATTAGACAAAGACGATTGGTGGTTTATTTAGTAGTGACACACAAGCGTCAAATGTTAGGGAAATGAGAGTTTATGTCATGATTTCTGAAACTTTGGATGTGATTTGCTAACGTAGTTTTGTAGAATTATGATTTGAATTGTTAAAAATATATGCTCCCCCCCCCCAATTTCATATGATTTTGGAATAATATTAGTTTGGTTTAGATATCGGATAAGGACATGTATTGTGAACCTGTTAAATTATAGGTCAATAATGATGAATCTAATTTACTTTGTATGATTATTTCAATAGGTTGGTTGTAATTTGTATTACTAAATTGGTATTTTTTTTTTTTGAAAAGTGAAACCTGTTAAATTTTAAAGTTAATAAAATTAATTTTTTAATTAAAAAAATTTAAAAACGGTTGGTTAGATTTTGTGCGATTTTTGAAAATCAAAATCTAAACCAAATCATTTTAAAACTGTTTGGTTCGGTAAGAAATCACGGGTCCACATGGATCTGAACCAACAATTTTAACTCAAACGGTTTCGATTTGATTTGCGGTTTTGCGATTTTTTTTGTGCTGCCCTAATTGGAGCCTTTCTTTTTTATTTCTTTGGAAGAGAATCAAGCTTTGCTTTTGTTGACTTTGGTTGCTTTGTGGTCCAAACTCTTTACAAATCTGGCATCCAGCTAGTGAAAGACACAAACTTTCGAGCCCTTCTTTCTCCTCTCATGAGCTTCGTTAAACAAGTGGTTGCGTTCCTCTTTTGTACTTGGGTACTCTCATTAACATTTCTGGGAGGCTGCAAGACTCGTCTTCTGCTGAGATAGATTGGTGAATGCACTTGGAATGTAGGGTGACCTACTACAGATATTAGACTCTGAACGGAAATCAACTTTTTGTGTTACATGTAAGACAGTCTTCTCTGAGTGGGCTCCCATAACGTATTTGTTGCTG
>NW_019245357.1:0-1506 GCF_002742605.1 Olea europaea var. sylvestris | reverse complement strand
TCTTTCTTAATTGAATACCGCGAAACATGTAGAGACTTTTATAAAGTTTTAATTGAATACCTCGAAACTCATAGAGACTTTTTAAAAGTTTTTAATAGTCTATATTAAATACATCCAAACTTTTAGAGAGTTTTTAAAAATCTCAATTAAATACACCGAAACTTTTTAAATCTCCCAAAGTCTTTAAAAGTCCAATTGTATACACTTCTAAGTGTGGATTTACCAAAATAGTAGAGCAATGAAGTCCACAGAAATCGTTTAGACAGCAGTACTTGTATCGATCAAAGATAATATATAAGCCAATATGTTGTTAGTTTAACTGCCCAGTTCATCAAAATCGAATTCTTCTTGCTTTTGCCCATTGGAGCAAATTCTTAATGGGAGCGGGAAGAGCCGAAGAACACGTAAAGAATTCTGGTTTCTTCAAGTGGAAATTATAGAATTCCCGACATTTGGAGATCATTGTGCAAGATTCAGCCACCAAAGTTGTTTATACAAATCTCAGGTTTTAATTTAATTATTATATATTTAAATATAAAATTATAATTTAGTTTTTAAACGATATGTATTGCAACTGTCGTGTTCCTTTAAATATCGTAATTTGAATTTTAATTATAACAACTTCCATAATAAATCATTTCATATATCTCTCACTCTCTTGCTCCCAATCTCTCAATCCTCTACACGGTTCTTCCCAAGTGCCGAAATTTCTCTTTTTCATCTATCTCCCACTCTATCAATCGTCTACACCGCTCATTGATCTCACTTTCGGCAACTTAGAATACAAGCCACGTCCGGCCACATCAAGCAGTGGATAATACACTTCCCCGTTTTCACCCAAATCTCTATGGACATCTGAAATGGAGAAGTCGAAGGCCGCGAAGTTGGTAATCAATGTCGAAGAGACGTTCGAACGTAGAAGCAAGAGGAAATCCGTGGTTAGCCCCCAAAAAACACCACCTAATAAGCAACCAGCGTCTCTGATCGCGAAGAAATTGCGCTCGAAAAAGGTAATTATAATTTTAGGTGTTAGTTATTATGATTTTATTAGCAAACATGGTGATGGAATTCATGGATTAGAAGAATTGAAGTCTTATGTAATTTTTCCGACATTTAATCGGCACTAATCGTTGGATTAGGGTTCTTGGTACCAATATTAAGTGTGACCTAGATTTCTCCCGAAATGCCGCTTAATTACATAACAAAAATTATGTCTGTGATCTCGCCATTATCAATATGTGACCAAGATGTTGATGTGTGACCGAGGGAGCTATGAATGTGTGGCCTCTAATGATTCACCTGATTGGTTGCATGTGGCCTGATTGTTGACGTTGCTGATTTATACATCTGTGACTATATTTATTATGAACAATAATGCCTACATTGACCAAGATGTCAAATTGTGACTGTTGCTTATATGGTTCGTGGTTTGAATGCGCAACAAAGTATATAGCACCACAAACAAAGTACATAGGAACTTATGTCATTTGTCAATTGATCAATTGT
>NW_019245356.1:0-1506 GCF_002742605.1 Olea europaea var. sylvestris | reverse complement strand
ACCGTCCTAGTGGCAATTTAGTCATTTTTCGCGATGGAGTCGGAATGGGCTAAAATTTGACAGGTTGATCGGAAACTAAAACTCCGCCGGAGGCAATTTCGTCATTTTTCTCGAAGGTGTCGGAATGGGCTGAAATTTGACAGGTTGATCGGAAACAAAAATCGCGCCAGGGGTAATTTCGTCATTTTTCGCAACGGTGTCGGAATGGGCTAAAATTTGACAGGTCGTTCGGAAACAAAAACCGCGCCAGGTGCAATTTCGTCGTTTTTGGCGATGGTGTCGGAATGGGCTGAAATTTGACAGGTTGATCGGAAGCAAAAATCGCGCCAGGGGCAATTTCGTCATTTTTCGCCACGGTGTCGGAATGGACTCAAATTTGACAGGTTTATCGGAAACAAAAATCGCGCTAGGGACAATTTCGTCATTTTTCGTGACGGTGTCGGAATCGGCTAAAATTCGATAGGTTGATCGAAAACAAAAACCGTCCTAGTGGCAATTTAGTCATTTTTCGCGATGGAGTCGGAATGGGCTAAAATTTGACAGGTTGATCGGAAACTAAAACTGCGCCGGAGGCAATTTCGTCATTTTTCGCGAAGGTGTCGGAATGGGCTGAAATTCGGCTGGTTGACTGGAAGTAAAAATAGCGTCGGGGGCAATTTCGTCCTTTTTCGCGACGGTGTCGGAATGGGCTGAAATTTGAGAGGTTGATCGGAAGCAAAAATCGCCCCAGGGGCAATTTCGTCATTTTTCGCGACGGTGTCGGAATGGGCTAAAATTTGACAGGTTGATCAGAAACAAAAACCGCGTAGGGGCAATTTTGTCATTTTTCGCGACGGTGTTGGAATGGGCTAAAATTTGACAGGTTGATCGGAAACAAAAACCGCGCCAGGGACAATTTCGTCATTTTTCGTGACGGTGTCGGAATCGGCTAAAATTCGATAGGTTGATCGAAAACAAAAACCGTCCTAGTGGCAATTTAGTCATTTTTCGCGATGGAGTCGGAATGGGCTAAAATTTGGTAGGTTGATTGGAAATAAAAATCGCGCCGGCGGCAATTTCGTCATTTTTCGCGACGGTGTCGGAATGGGCTAAAATTTGAGAGGTTGATCGGAAGCAAAAATCGCCCCAGGGGGAATTTCGTCATTTTTCGCGACGGTGTCGGAATGGGCTAAAATTTGAGAGGTTGATCGGAAGCAAAAATCGCCCCAGGGGGAATTTCGTCATTTTTCGCGACGGTGTCGGAATGGGCTAAAATTTGAGAGGTTGATCGGAAGCAAAAATCGCGCCAGGGGCAATTTCGTCATTTTTTGCGACGGTGTCAGAATGGGCTAAAATTTGCCAGGTTGATCAGAAACAAAAATCGCGCCAGGGGCAATTTCATCATTTTTCGCGACGGTGTCGGAATGGGCTAAAATTTGACAGCTTGATAAGAAACAAAAACCGCGCCAGGGGCAATTTCGTCATTTTTCGCGATGGTGTCGGAATGGGCTAAAATTTGACAGGTTG
>NW_019245355.1:75923-80476 GCF_002742605.1 Olea europaea var. sylvestris | reverse complement strand
GAAAACCACCGTTTGAAAGTCCTTTTGAGATAGCTTGCGCAACAATTGGTATCAGACCTTCAAGGTGAAGGTTTTGGCTCGTGAAATTTACCAGAAATCGTCCAGAAAATCGGCAGAAACGCAGCAGAAATCAGATCAAAGAAGCTGTCCAAACACTGTTAAAATCAGTAACCATTTTTCGCATTTTCTGATCAATCCAGAAGTAGTTTGGAGAGACGGAGACCACTGGCGTGACGTGCAGAAGGAGGCAAACCCTGCAGGCCGACGCGTGTCAGGCGACGGCGGCGCGTGTTGTGGCGCGTGAGGACCACGTGCAGAGGGAAGAAACGGCGCATGCGGGCGCGTGAAGTGTTTTCTAGGGACGGTTCCTCCAGGCAGTTTGTTCCTTATATTATTTTTGACATTTTTCGTGTTGAAAGTTTTCTGTTTCAAGGTACACAGAAGAATCTGGACAGCGTTGTTCTTCAGGGGCGTTCGGGACTCGATCGTGATTTTTTGGTTGCTGCAGTTTCCAGAGACTTTAGGACGAATAGTGTTGGTCCTAAAGTGATAAATTCGAAACTCTCATAATTTACAGATTCAGATAGATCCGCTCTGATATATTGGCTTAACTTAATTTAACTTTCAGCATTAGCAGATCATCGTGTGGAGTGATCGTTAGGATTAAGGGTTGTCATTGCTTGGCAACCATTGCTTGTGCTAGAAAATTTAGGAATTATTTGCTCTTTTTTTGAAGTGTTGAGTTTTGATTGCAAGTTGGTAGTTGATTTTGTGCCTTACTTGTCATATAGTCACTGTGTGAGATTTGTTGCGTGGAAATTCGAACTTTTGTTTACATACCTTCGTGTTGCATTGATTTTTCTGTTAGAACACCTGGACTTGACCCGTNTAAAATCGTAAATCTTACGAAACCCTGGGAATTTAGAACGGTGTATATTGCGGCCATAGGATAACTTTGTGTGACCTATTTGTGCTTTTGGTTGTTCTAGTTTTTTTTTTAAATGTCTTCACACTTTGAAGTTGGAACTTTTAATGGGAAAGGGGATTTTTCAATTTGGCAACAAAAAATGAAGGGTATTTTGGTCCAACAAAAAGTTTCAAAGGCCATAGACAGCAAATTTCCTGCAAATTTAACAGAAGTACAAAAAGAAGAGTATGATGAACTTGCATACACTTCAATTATTTTACACCTGTCTGATACTGTTTTGAGAAAGTAGGAAAACTGAATTCTACAAAACAACTTTGGGAAAAGTTGGAGGACTTATATTTGCTTAAGTCAACTCCTAATAAATTGTATTTGCTTGAATGATTTTTCAGCTTTAAAATGGATCTTTCAAAGGATTTTGATGATAATTTGGATGTCTTTAACAAATTAGTTCAAGACATCGTTAACTGTGATGAAGAGGTATCTGAAACGTATAAGGCTATTATCCTGCTTAATTTCATACTTGATTCATATATGGAAGTTAAGAATGCAATTAAGTATGGTAGGGATACCTTAACACCCGAGATTGTCATAGACTCACTGAGGAGTAAGGATATGGAGATTAAGGATGAAAAAGAGGATAAGAGGAGTGGCGAGTTACATATGATGAAGAGTAGAATGAAATTTAAGCAGATGAATTTGGGTAGAACTCAAGACGGTAGTGATTTGAGTAGTGACTCGAGTGATGAGGGTATTAAGAAGAAGGGCAAGGGAAGAGACAAGTCTAGTGGTAGAAGGTGTTACAGTTGTGGTAAGTCTGGACACTTTATTAGGGACTGTCCCAAGAAGAAAGAAAAGCGAGGGGTCGAGTTATGACCCTAGTGAGGTTTATTAAGTGTAAACCTAGTCACTGCATAAGCATCTATGTGTGATCCTTTTCTGCATGTTTGTGATTGTCTAAATTTTGTTGTGTGATTATTTGACACATCTCAATGTGTTTGATATGTGCATTTGCATGAATTTGAGACATTAGGATTACTTGGTGTAATTGCATGCATAGTGGGTTCGGATGCATTAGCAGTATGTTGTGTGTCTTTTGGTGAGATGGAGTATAGATACCTAGGGATACATGGTGGTTTGTACTGGGGATGTGGAGTGTGACATTTGGATCACGAGTGGAGATGTGATCAAATGTTTAGGATCCTTTATCTGGAATGAGACCCTGATCAGGTGGAGTGTGAGAGAGACACTTCTATCACTTCTGTTAGGTGGAGACCTATTATCCACGTAGATTGGGAGAAGTGAGTGGAGATAGAGGATTATCCTATGGACTTAGGATCTATTGTGACTTACCAGTTAGACATGAGTTGAGTGATCTGTCTAGTGAGCGTGGTGGGCGATGAGAGGAGATATATGTTCTCGAGGTGTGAGCAACACGGAATGGGATAGGATAAGTGTGGTGAGATCTTTTCTTAGGGTCATTTATGAATGTGTTGCATATGTGGTTGACCTTGGTTTGATTGACTTGGTGTTAATCTATGGTTCTATGTGAACGTGTTTCTGAAAAGATCTGTGTATGTTATCCTATAGCATATCGTCATCGCATGTGTATTTGCTCTTAATTGTTTACTGTTAAATATTTACTTCTACTTGGGTATTTTTGACCTTAGCCCCAGTGAGTACATGGAGCAGGTATGGTATGTGTTTAAAGTTAGAAACACGAGGTAAGGTCTGTGATCCAATTTTATTGGCTACCTTGATTATGCAAGTGTTAACTGTGTGTTTTGATTGCTTGCAGATTTATTGGGCATCAAGGTAAAGATTTGTTGGGTTTTTGATACCCAATAAATCCCGGGTTATGATGTTAACGTGGGTTAATATTATTTCATAGGCATAAGCCAATGAATGAAATAAGTCCAACAACCAAGTCCATGAGCTACACCCGGCCCAATTGTATTCCTTATGGATGGCTTGAATCTTGGCCCGTTAACCCTTTTATTGACCCAACTTAAGCCTAACCCTAGAATATATATTTGGCTATAACCCTATCCACTTTCATATGATGAGTGTGTGATTTTGAGAGAAGAAATAGTGAATCCTGGCTGCCCCCCTTTTGTGTGAGAAAAAGGTGTCCAGAACGCTTGTATAACGTGTGCAATTGGTGGTTCTTTCATAGTATACCTTTGTGGCGTCTTCTCCTAGCCTTTGTGGCGTCTTCTCCTAGCCTTTGTGGCCATAAATCATCATCTTTTCTTGTCCTACGTGGGTAAGATTGCATAGCAACCAAGGTGAACTGGTTGTTGGTTAAGAAAGGTACGTTGGACTGAGCTTGGAAAACCACCATTTGAAGATCCTTTTGAGAGAGCTTCCGCAACATTTTCCTCTCCTTGATTTTGAGATAACTTGCATGTCCATTCAAGATGACGATCCTCATTGATCAGCCTAAGCTAAGCTTGGTAATATTATTTTTAAAATTTGTATTTTTATATATGAACTCTGTTTATATTCATAAATTGTTTATAATGTTCCCTTTTGGTTTGGAGGAATAGATGTTGAAGTCGATGAGAAGAAGGTCCCTAACAGATAAGAAATGGATTTGGTGTTGGATGGAAGACTTTTAGCGTTTGGCCATACCTTTAGGTCCTTTCCTTTCCTAATCACTTAAATATGCATGCTTGACGCACTGTACAGTACATTATAATGAACAAATTTTACCCCTTTTCTGCCATAATCGTGTGGAGTACTGTCTAGTTGTTTAGTAATTTTACTGGAGCAATGTGAATCAGGGATTATAATGTCGAAAGTGAAAGGCAAGAAGGGGTGGAAAATTCTACAATACTAATCACATTTGTCAAACTTGTGAATTTGTATGACGATTCAAAACAATAATAATAATAATAAGAAAATAAAAAAAATTCATTTATTTAATTTTTATGTTTTTGCAATGTTCGGATTTTTGCGATTTGCAGGTGAAGAAATGAGAGTAGAGTATGGAAAATTTGACAAGATAGAAATGGGTTTATGGGAATGCTGTGAACTTCTCAACAATATTGTTGATGAAAGTAATCCGGATTTGGATTAACCTCATATGCACCACTTGTTGCAGACTGCTGAAGCCATAAGAAAAGACCATCCTGATGAAGATTGGCTGCACTCATCCATGGTCCCTGTTATTCATCCCAAATATGCTACCATTATTACACTTCCTAATTCCACGGGAAAAGGCTCGGGGAATTATTATTATTATTAATTTTTATTTTATTTTATTTTTCAGAAGGTCTTTGTTTACTAGTCAAAATGGAAAATATTTGTGCAATAATTGTTAATTAATTTAAATTTGTTCTGATTTTAGATCTTGGGAAGATCCTTCCTCATCCAAAATGGAGCCAGCTGCCTCAGTGGGCTGTTGTTCGTAAGTACTACAGCGAATGCAAATTAGTACAATATCAACCTTCTTTCTGAACACTCAGTTGCTAAATATCAATATGAATACATAATTATAGGTGACACCTTCCCTGTTGGATGTGCTTTTGATAAATCTGTTATTTCTAGAGTTTGAATTCACTCCTTCGAAAACAATCCGACAGAATTACCTGAATGCAAGAATTGATCAACAGGATCCGAAATT
>NW_019245355.1:49722-72598 GCF_002742605.1 Olea europaea var. sylvestris | reverse complement strand
GGCTATTTATAGACTTGTTCGTGGCCATTCGAACAGTCATCACCTTTCAGACAAGCCTCAAAAACCCGAACAGACATACTGTTGTTAAAAGTCGTGTCTGTTAAGTCGGTTAACAGTCGGCTGTTTGGTCGGTAAACAGTCGACTGTTTGGTCGGTAAACAGTCGACTGTTAAAAAGAAAATAAAACACCCCGGAATAAGCCAAAATTTAAATTTCATTTTGTACCCAAGAATTTGATTATTTACAATTTGGTCCAAAATTTTGTCCAAAAAGTTCCGAACCGGGCTCGTGCCGAGCCGGCCGGACGGCGGCGGCGCGCGCGTGGGTTTATGATCGAACCCAATAGGATATAGGTCTTCCCCCTTCCAAAGACTATTGGTACCCCTTGGGGCCCAAACCCAAACCCA
Organism: Olea europaea var. sylvestris; assembly: GCF_002742605.1. Lineage (NCBI taxonomy): Eukaryota > Viridiplantae > Streptophyta > Magnoliopsida > Lamiales > Oleaceae > Olea > Olea europaea. The sequence goes on along the minus strand of NW_019245355.1, from coordinate 72,191 downwards.
ATTCCAAACTTCCACCTTATAAACCACACCAAAGTTTCCTAACTTTCCTATGTGGGATAAGTGTTTGGTAAATCAAATTCTTCCATAATCCTTAGTTTATGTGGGTTACTTTAACACTTAATATTTCATTCAATTTTAAATGGTTTTCGATAAATAAATATATCATGTTAATCGTCTCGCGGAGTAGAACGTGAATATGCTAGGTCCCGTATTATTTAAAAGGTGGGTCCCACTGAAATTTGGGCTCAAAGTTGACCCATTAAACCATTTTTTCCCAACAAAATCAATTGCTCATCCCAAGGTATTTTTCCTATTTTAGCATGAATTATCTTTTGCCTATATATTTTTCTCACGTTTAAATGTGTTTTATGCTTATTACTGTAGTATTTCGAGGAAAATCCCGATGTCAATGATCCCAACTACAATACTAAAAACGGAGTTTACAGTGAATGAAAGCTGTGGGCTTGAGATTGTTTTGATGTCATGGGGGCATGATGACTACATACGTATATGGTACTTGTTCAAACCATCGACCGCATCTTTGCTAAGTCTGAATTTACAGCAGTGTTAAGAGAAAAAATAAGTTATAATCTTATCATTTTTACAGTCCACTTGTGACTTATGATTGAAATGAGTTTAAAAAGGGGGGAAAACTTTAAGTATGTTGATAAAATGTTGATAATTAAGTTTGGACATACAAAATTTTCTGCACCATCCACTCAAAATTGCATGGATAAGGTCCAATAATTTCCGATAATTATTGGTTGAAAAATACAAATGTTTAAGTCCATTTTCTTTTGAGAACACAGTTTGAAATATTAAATTGTTGGAGAATGTATTATTAACCTTGAACTCTTTACTTTTATTGATAATTTTCAAGCCAATTCTGTAAAATTGATTAGGTTTCAAACTTCACCTCTTAAGTTAACATCTAAAGGCAAAATCAAGTACTCAATTGTCAATGTTTCACTCATGTTCATAAATACGAAAGTTACTCTTATACACAAATTTTGAGAAATTCTAAAATACATTTGTTCATCACTTATTTATATTCATTTATAATTTTAACCATTTATAAACACTTTTCGAACATGCTCACCGGCAATTTGATTAGTGTAAAACTAATTAAATCGAAAATGATTAAAGATCAGCCACCATCTTATGAACTATATGTTGATGATGAGATTTCACATCGTTTAAATAGCATTCTTGCTATCAGGATTATCCTTTTTATAATATAGGCTTGTTTTGATGTAAATTTTTGAATGAATTTTGTTATAAATAACATCTTAGAGGAAAAAATTATGAATTTAGGTGCAATATTATTTTAATATGAGAATGTATGATTGAAATGAGTTTAAAAAGGGGGGAAAACTTTAAGTATGTTGATAAAATGTTGATAATTAAGTTTGGACATACAAAATTTTCTGCACCATCCACTCAAAATTGCATGGATAAGGTCCAATAATTTCCGATAATTATTGGTTGAAAAATACAAATGTTTAAGTCCATTTTCTTTTGAGAACACAGTTTGAAATATTAAATTGTTGGAGAATGTATTATTAACCTTGAACTCTTTACTTTTATTGATAATTTTCAAGCCAATTCTGTAAAATTGATTAGGTTTCAAACTTCACCTCTTAAGTTAACATCTAAAGGCAAAATCAAGTACTCAATTGTCAATGTTTCACTCATGTTCATAAATACGAAAGTTACTCTTATACACAAATTTTGAGAAATTCTAAAATACATTTGTTCATCACTTATTTATATTCATTTATAATTTTAACCATTTATAAACACTTTTCGAACATGCTCACCGGCAATTTGATTAGTGTAAAACTAATTAAATCGAAAATGATTAAAGATCAGCCACCATCTTATGAACTATATGTTGATGATGAGATTTCACATCGTTTAAATAGCATTCTTGCTATCAGGATTATCCTTTTTATAATATAGGCTTGTTTTGATGTAAATTTTTGAATGAATTTTGTTATAAATAACATCTTAGAGGAAAAAATTATGAATTTAGGTGCAATATTATTTTAATATGAGAATGTATGATTGAAATGAGTTTAAAAAGGGGGGAAAACTTTAAGTATGTTGATAAAATGTTGATAATTAAGTTTGGACATACAAAATTTTCTGCACCATCCACTCAAAATTGCATGGATAAGGTCCAATAATTTCCGATAATTATTGGTTGAAAAATACAAATGTTTAAGTCCATTTTCTTTTGAGAACACAGTTTGAAATATTAAATTGTTGGAGAATGTATTATTAACCTTGAACTCTTTACTTTTATTGATAATTTTCAAGCCAATTCTGTAAAATTGATTAGGTTTCAAACTTCACCTCTTAAGTTAACATCTAAAGACAAAATCAAATACTCAATTGTCAATGTTTCACTCGTGTTCATAAATACTAAAGTTACTCTTATACACAAATTTTGAGAAATTCTAAAATACATTTGTTCATCACTTATTTATATTCATTTATAATTTTAACCATTTATAAACACTTTTCGAACATGCTCACCGGCAATTTGATTAGTGTAAAACTAATTAAATCGAAAATGATTAAAGATCAGCCACCATCTTATGAACTATATGTTGATGATGAGATTTCACATCGTTTAAATAGCATTCTTGCTATCAGGATTATCCTTTTTATAATATAGGCTTGTTTTGATGTAAATTTTTGAATGAATTTTGTTATAAATAACATCTTAGAGGAAAAAATTATGAATTTAGGTGCAATATTATTTTAATATGAGAATGTATGATTGAAATGAGTTTAAAAAGGGGGGAAAACTTTAAGTATGTTGATAAAATGTTGATAATTAAGTTTGGACATACAAAATTTTCTGCACCATCCACTCAAAATTGCATGGATAAGGTCCAATAATTTCCGATAATTATTGGTTGAAAAATACAAATGTTTAAGTCCATTTTCTTTTGAGAACACAGTTTGAAATATTAAATTGTTGGAGAATGTATTATTAACCTTGAACTCTTTACTTTTATTGATAATTTTCAAGCCAATTCTGTAAAATTGATTAGGTTTCAAACTTCACCTCTTAAGTTAACATCTAAAGGCAAAATCAAGTACTCAATTGTCAATGTTTCACTCATGTTCATAAATACTTAAGTTACTCTTATACAAATATTTTCAGAAATTCTAAAGTACATTTATTCATCACTTATTTATATTCATTTATAATTTTAACCATTTATAAACACTTTTCGAACATGCTCACCGGCAATTTGATTAGTGTAAAACTAATTAAATCGAAAATGATTAAAGATCAGCCACCATCTTATGAACTATATGTTGATGATGAGATTTCACATCGTTTAAATAGCATTCTTGCTATCAGGATTATCCTTTTTATAATATAGGCTTGTTTTGATGTAAATTTTTGAATGAATTTTGTTATAAATAACATCTTAGAGGAAAAAATTATGAATTTAGGTGCAATATTATTTTAATATGAGAATGTATGATTGAAATGAGTTTAAAAAGGGGGGAAAACTTTAAGTATGTTGATAAAATGTTGATAATTAAGTTTGGACATACAAAATTTTCTGCACCATCCACTCAAAATTGCATGGATAAGGTCCAATAATTTCCGATAATTATTGGTTGAAAAATACAAATGTTTAAGTCCATTTTCTTTTGAGAACACAGTTTGGAATATTAGATTGATAGAGAATGTATTATTAACCTTGAACTCTTTACTTTTATTGATAATTTTCAAGCCAATTCTGTAAAATTGATTAGGTTTCAAACTTCACCTCTTAAGTTAACATCTAAAGACAAAATCAAATACTCAATTGTCAATGTTTCACTCGTGTTCATAAATACTAAAGTTACTCTTATACACAAATTTTGAGAAATTCTAAAGTACATTTATTCATCACTTATTTATATTCATTTATAATTTTAACCATTTATAAACACTTTTCGAACATGCTCACCGGCAATTTGATTAGTGTAAAACTAATTAAATCGAAAATGATTAAAGATCAGCCACCATCTTATGAACTATATGTTGATGATGAGATTTCACATTATTTAAATAGCATTCTTGCTATCAGGATTATCCTTTTGATAATATAGGCTTGTTTTGATGTAAATTTTTGAATGAATTTTGTTATAAATAACATCTTAGAGGAAAAAATTATGAATTTAGGTGCAATATTATTTTAATATGAGAATGTATGATAGAAATGAGTTTAAAAAGGGGGAAAAACTTTAAGTATGTTGATAAAATGTCGATAATTAAGTTTGGACATACAAAATTTTCTGCACCATCCACTCAAAATTGTATGGATAAGGTCCAATAATTTGCGATAATTATTGGTTGAAAAATACAAATGTTTAAGTCCATTTTCTTTTGAGAACACAGTTTGGAATATTAGATTGATAGAGAATGTATTATTAACCTTGAACTCTATACTTTTATTGATAAATTTCAAGCCAATTCTGTAAAATTGATTAGGTTTCAAACTTCACCTCTTAAGTTAACATCTAAAGACAAAATCAAATACTCAATTGTCAATGTTTCACTCATGTTCATAAATACTTAAGTTACTCTTATACAAATATTTTCAGAAATTCTAAAGTACATTTATTCATCACTCATTTTTATTCATCTTTAATTTTTACCATTTATAAACACTTTTCGAACATGCTCACCAACAACTTGATTAGTGTAATACTAAACGACTAGTTGAAAATGATTCCAAATGAGCCTCCGTCTTAGAACTATATTTTAATGATGAGATTAAATAGTATTCTTGCTGATGATCCTATTATATAACATAGGCTTATGTTATAACTATATTTTATGATATAGGCTTGTTTGGATGTTAATTTTTTAATGAATTTCGTTAAAAATAACATTTTAGAGGAAAAAAATTAATGATTCAGGTGCAATATTATTTTAATATGAGAATGTACGATCGAAATGAGTTTAAAAAGAAAAAAATAAAAATAAAATACCTATATTTGAAGGGACTAGATGTCAAGAGTTGATAGCACGGTGATAAAATCTCAATCATTAAGATTGGATGTACAAAATTTTCTGCACCAACCATTCAAAATTGTATGGATAAGGCCCAATAATTTAAGATAATTATTGGCTAAATAATACAAATGTATAAGCCCATTTTCTTTTGAGAATACATTTTGAAATAAAGGATTGATGGAGAATTTATAGTTAAAAAATAAAGAAAATTTTGAATTTACTTTTAATATTATTTTAATAAAGAATGTGTAGTTAAAAAGAAAAGAAAGAAAATGTATTTTTAAAATAATAGAAATCATAATCAAAAATGAAATGGAAATCATAGAAAAAAAAAAGAATGTAATTTAATGAGATTCATAGGCATAATTTCTGTTTAGGATCGGGTGGTCCTAAAAGCTGTAGGATCAACTATTATTCCCTCGTTTTTTTTTTCTTCCGCTAGTCAAATCAGTGAAATGTGTAGCCTATGTTTGTCTATCATTCAAATTTTTATTTTTTATTTCTTATTTGCTTTCATTTTTCTTCATGGCATGTTGGATATCAAGATTTATTACACGTGTACACATTACAAATGAACCCTGCTCTCGGGACCGGGGACAGGGTTAGGGACAGGGACAGGGATGCCACTGACCCTGTCCCTAACTCGGGGCAGGGAGAATTATTCCATTACAAATAAGCCAAGTTTGATTTTATTAAAAAAATAAATAAATATGCGTTTTTTTAGATTTGAAATTAATGAAATATACGGCTACTAAACTGGTAAAAGTTGCGATTAATGAAATACACAATTGAGAACTTTTTTAGTTAAAAAAGGTGTGGGGGTGCGTGGGTTGGGAAGGGGGGCATAATACTGGAATTTTCGGTAGCTGTCGTCAATTAGCATCCTAACTTTTGATGTTAATTATTTTTGAAAATATTATATATGAATAAACATATTGTATCTATCATTCTTAAATAAGAAAATTTAACAACAATATTAGACTTAGTAAAATTCTCGAGTTCGAGTTTTGCCATTACTTATATTAAAAAATTGTACATGTGTTTTGACTAAAACTAAGCCTATGGTGTAACTTAAAATTTTGATAAAAATATACGTTAGTATCAACTATTAATTTTAATACGTATTATTTGAATTCACAATTGTAATGAACGTTTCAACCATATTTGATCGATTTTCATCAAAATTTACTCTTTTTTACTTTTAAGTACACCAAATAGGGACTAAATTTAGCCTGCACGCGAACAGATCTGGGTGGAGCCACCTCATGCCCGGCTAGGCTTAAAAAATTCTTGAAGCTCAATCCAACTTTAATATTGCCATAAAAGTTAAGAATGTGGGGGGTTTGCCTTTTTTTTTTCCTTTTTTGCTAAATAGTAGTAAGAACATGCATTACACGTTTTATATATCGGATGAATGATATGCATAGTTTTTTTTAAGTACTAATAATATTTTTAAAAGTAGTTGGTATAATTGATATTGCTAAACAAAAATTAAAATTGTTAAAAAGAATTAATATGAATAACACTTTTTATGAAAGTATGTATATAATGTGAACGGTTGAATAAATTGAAATGTAATATTTTTATTAGAATAACATTTGAATTAAGCCTAGCATACAAAAAAAAAACTAATTCACAGGGGCTTGCCAGATCCCTCACTATGGTAGCGGGCCCCACATGTTAACCAAAAAAAATAAAAATTTGCAGCAAACGCCACCGTGTGTGTACCCTGGCAAGGACCTGTGAAGTACGCCAAGCAGGGTTTATAACATTTCTCTGTACACAATATTTTTTTGTCAACGTCCTATAACTTTTTTCTTTTTATTTTCATTTTTAATCTTTTACCAAGACTTTTGTTGTTTGCATTGAAATTTCACAAAAAAGTGCGAGATATATATAGTTGCCTATGAGATGACACAAATTCAAAATTATATATTCCAAAAGTAGGTATTGTTTGTCCTTGAGTTTTGTTAATGGTAATTGCAAGTATAGATGTATTGAAAATTATTTTCTCTTAAATTTAAATGGATATCCTTTGAGGTGATTCAAGATTCGAGCCCAACGAAAACAAGTCCGGGGAGAGATTCATTGATATTGAAGGAGGTACAATGACGCATTTGAGAGTAAAGCGAGTAAAGGAGACGATGGGATTACTTGTGCAATCAACGATGGATGCCATCATGATCTCGACGAGCAATGAAGCAAATTTCATGTTGATGTCAAAGGACGAAATCCTTTGGATCAATGTGTTACGAGTGACCAAAGATGGAGCCTAAACGTAACATTGTGTGACCGCACGGCCTAGTAACCCATGCGGTCACATGGTGGTTGACCAAAATTAAAGGGATGCGATTCAAGTGGCTTGTGTGACCGCAGTGAAGACTACCATGTAGTCACATGGTAGGAATTCAAGGCCAAAATTTCCTTTTACTTGAAAATTTTCTATTTTAGCTAGGATTCTTATTTTTGGTAACTTTTAAATTCCATAGGACTTTAATTCCGTTTTCCTTAGGGTTTTATGATTTTTGTATAAATAGACTTCATCACTTTCATTGTAAAAAAACTTTTGATGTTATTGATATTGAATTGAGAGGCATAATTTTGCATTCAAAATCTTTGTTCTTCAATGAGCAATTCTGACCTTATCGAGAGTATTTCTTGTGGTGTTCCACACTGGGTGAGATTTACGAATCTTGTAATCAAGAGGTCTACACATCAATTGATTGTGTTGGTTGCTAGATTTAATATTTTTGGGTCAAATCCAAAACGCATCATCGTTCATCAATTTGCTAGAGTTATTGTCCAATGGTTATTTCTAAATGGATATATAATATGTTTTTTGGAATCACAATAAATCATTCTTGTTCCGTTGTAAAGATGGTTGGATGGCTTCAGATTTCTTAAGAGCATAACGGGATAATTTCTTTTTAATATTAACTTATGTGGTAGTATACCAATTGGCAATAATATATTTAGGAACTCCTCTTATTAAAATTGATTTATATTTAGATTTCACACAAAAGATAAAAAAGGAGAATCAAATTGAAATGAAATTACAAAAAAGAACATACTTTGATGATGAAGAATTAAAATTATCAAATATTGAATTGAATTGACAATAAGCAAGTACATCAAAAAATTACTAAATTTTTATCACTTTCTATAAACAACTGGCATCCTTAAATTCGTAAAAATTGAATTTTTATCATTTCTGCTTTATTTTGATTGACAACATCAGATACATTATAAAATTTTTACTTTAACGTAACAAAGTTCATAGTTGATATATATATTTGGAAAAAAAAAAGTATGTATACATGTGAATATTAAAATGCAAAAATCGATGCATAATTTATATTCATTAAATATATTCGAAATCACAAAATAAAAAAGCTATGCCTTATTTAATTTGTTGAAATTAGTGACACATTTAATCTCTTGCTTTGGTTTGTAAAATTCAAGTAAACATATTTGATTCATGTCGATTCGATTCAATCGGATTAGATTCTTGCATCGTTGACGACACGCACCTATTTTCTAATAATCATGTGAAAGTGGGATGGAGGTGATAATAAAAAATTATAAAAATAATTGGCTAGAACTTAAAATCAAAAACTAGTTTTCTAAACATGCTTTGCATATAGTATAATACGACAAAAGAATTTATAATTTGAACAAATTTATTAAGTCAAATTTAAGATCTTTCAATATTTAATAATATTAATAATTTTAGTAAAATTATATATAATATAATTTTAATAAGTATCAATGATACTTACAATTTTTAATATATTGTATAACAATATTTTAACATGAAAACGTTAAAAATTAAAATATACATTTTTAGTATGATAATATGACTAATGTTCTATTGTTATAATTGACAAACCAAAAAAAAAAAAAAAAAATCTAAAATGCCTACAAAATTTTAAAATATCAAAATATTTAGACAAAAAAATTTGTTAGATGGGACATGAAACTTTAACTATTTGATTATGCAATTAAATGATTTACGTAATTAATTTTTAACTATAATTTTGTATCAAAATCAAGCATTCAAAAAACAAGTTGGGTGGTTATGCATTCAAGAGCCTTCTTCATGATTAGTGGTCATAATTTAGTTTAAAAAAAAAAAATAGATTTTTCCTATGAATTAAAGGTAACAATACTAAGGGTTCGTTTGATTGCAAGAGATGGAATTTAGGTAGAAAGAAAATGAATTTCAAGGAATTGAATTGCTAAGAAATGTTTTACTGAGAATTTTCAATTATTGTGTTTGATTGGTATAATTTTTCACGTGAAAAATATTAAAATAAAAGTATTTTTGGATTCTTTTGGCTTTATTTTACATGAAAATTGTCAATTAAAGGGATATAATTTACTGGTATTGTTTCCATTGCAAAAGAAAAAAATCATCTATCTTTTGGTATTCATTTGACCTTATTTTACATGAAAATTGTCAATTAAAAGAAAATATTTTTTTTTTACAATTAGGGATAAAATTTGTTTCCACTAACCCAAAAATAAAAATAAAAAAACGTAAAAGGGAACTAGTTAGTGGGAATTGGTTTTTAAGGAAAACCAAGAAAATTTCAACTTTCAAGAAAAACAAAAAAACCAAATTCCATGGAAAAATAACCTATCAAACACTACAAGAGGGTGGCATTTTCCATGGAATTTGACCCTATCAAACATGGCCTAAGTGAATGTAAATAATGGGAATGATCACAATCAATAGTATTAATAACTTAAAAAATTATTAAATATTCTATGGAAATGTGTATTGAATCAAACTTGTAAGGGTTAAAAATTCTGAGAATATAACCACTTGAAATTTTGGAGAATCTAATTTTAGATTTTGATGATTTTTTTCTCTTATCCAATATTTAGGTGAAAAAAAATGCAAATTTCAATACGGACCAAACTGCTTTTCAAACTAACAACTCATACATAAATTTCTTAAGTGAAAATGTGGTCTTAGAATTTTCAGTTCATCACAACTATCATTCGCACACTGGACAATTGCAACAATAAGGAGAATAATATGTCAATTAATCAATGAATATCATAAAGACAACATATACAAAATTCAAGTTGAGCAAAGGGGAAAAAGATTAACTGGATGCAAGTAAATTTCAGTTAAAAAATAGAGCGTTTATAGAAAATAAATTCAAAACTAACTATCGGATATAATAAATCTTAACATAATTCACACTATTAAAAATTTCATCATGAACAAAAAATAAAAATAAAAAAATCTATGATTGATTGTTATGCCTATAATAAAGATTGGCCATCATTCGAATCAAAAGAGACTACATTTGGATTTTCTATCCTCATAATATAATATAATTTCAATTAATAAATTGATAATCAGTTATTAACATATTACACATTAACAATTACTTAAAGAAAGTAAGATATGAAATAAAATAATTTATAAACACATACTCAATATGTGATCAGTGAGTGATGGATTATGGGTGACAAATTCATAATTGAGACTTAAGGAGTAAGGGAGTTCTCATATAGTTTTTTCCATCTATTTCTTTCATTTGGTCTAAAACTCTTTGAAAAGCAAAATATAGTTTTTCCCATTTATTTCTATCATTTGGTCTAAAACTCTTTGAAAAATATCAATTTAAAGCAAAATATTTATATTATGGACAACGAAATGTTCTATAATTATGTATTTGATTAATAAGAGATTTAAAGATTGAAATTAAGGATTGAATTTATTATTTTCAACAGAACATTTTAGAAATATAATACTATTTTTAATATGTATTATTTAGGTTTAGGGTTTTTTTTTTAATTGTGTAAAGTGATTTTTTTAATAAATTCTACATATCAATATAATCGACTTAATAAAATATGCCATTTCAAGTTAATTATAAAATCATATTTTTTTAATTTATTTTAATTATATATAATAATGTTTTTATTAATTGTGCATTAATAATTTTGTGTTTAGTGAAAATTAATTGGCTTGATTTTTGAAAGCAATAATAATTATTAATTATCTTATTTAGAAGAAATAAATTGAATATTAAGGGTACACCATAAATAAAAAATGTAAAAATAAAATGCGAAATCGAATGTTTATCATCTATTCACATTTAGATTGAATATTAAGGGTCTAGTAAATTGATTATGCAATTAGATTATTTACATAATTAATTTTTAACTATAATTTTGTATCAAAACCATATATTCAAAACAAAAATTTGAAGTTATGCATTCAAGAGCCATCTTAATGATTTGTAGTCATAATTTAGTTTAAAAAAATAAAATAAATTAGATTTTTGCTATGAATTAAAGGTAACAATACTAAGTGAATGTAAATTACAAGAGACTATAATTAATAAAATTAATAACTCAAAAATCATTAAATATGCTATGGAAATGTGTATTTAATCAAACTTGTGAGGGTTAAAAATTATGAGAATATGACCACTCGAAATTTGAGAGTTTGATGATTTTTTCTCTTATCCAATGTCTAAATGAAAAAAAAAAAAAATCAAATTTCAATAAGCACCGAACGGCATTTTAAGCTAACAACTCGTATATAAAATCCTGGAAAGTGAAAATGTGGCATTTGAATTTCTCACACACTGTACAATTGTAACAATAAAAAGAAAAATATGTCCATTTATCAATGAAAATCATAAAGACAACATATACAAGATTCAAGTTGAGAAATGCTAGTAAATTTCGGTTAAATAATTGAGTTTTTGTAGAAAATAAATTCAAAACCAACTATCTAATACAATAAATCTCAACATAATTCACACTATTGAAAAGTACATCGTAAACAAAAAATATAAATAAAAAAATCTATGATTGGTTGTTGTGCCCTATAAAAAAGATTTGCCATCATTCTGATAAAAAAAGACTACATTTGGATTTTCTATCATCATAATATAATATAATTTCGATTAATAAATTGAGAAATAGTTATTAACATTCCTCACATTAACATTTACTTAGAGAAAGTAACATATGAAAGAAAATAAATTATAAACTCAATACGGTGATGGATTACGGGTGACAAATTAATAATTGAGACTTGAGGACTCTTTGAAAAATACAATTTAAAGCAAAATATTTATATAATGGACAATGAAATGTTCTATAATTATGTATTTGATTAATAAAGATTTAAAGATAGCAATTATGGATTGAATTTATTATCTTCAATAGAATCTTTTTAGAAATGCAATACTAATTCTAATGTGTATTATTAGGTTTGAAAAAATTTAATTGTGTAAAGTATTTTTTTTTTTTTTTTTGTGAATTCTATATATTGATATTAATCTACTTAATAAATGTCATTTCAAGTTAACTATAAAATAGTATTATTATAATGTCTTTTAATGGTATGTAATAATGTTTTTATTAATTGTGAACTAATAGTTAGTACTAATTTTATTTAATGAAAATTAATTGACTTAATTTTTGAAAGTAATAATAATTATTAAGTATCTTACTTAGAATAAATAAACTGAATATTAAGGGTATTGTTCACCATAAATAAAAAATGTAAAAGTAAAATGCAAGGATGAATGTTTGTATCTATTCACACTTGTGTTATTGAAAGATTACTTTTGGTCTCATAGTTCCTCAAAATAATGTAAATTAATGGTGATTAAAGAGTTGATGGATTATTAGAAAATGACTTTTCATCTAGTACTTATCAAGTGAACGTTAGTTTTTGGGGATTTTTTAGCTATTATATTTTATTTTCAATGGAATCATTTAGGAATACAATATTCTTTTAATATATAGAATTGGATTTTAAAAAATTAATTGTGTATATAAGTTTATTAATTTTATATGTTCTATATATTAATATTAATCGACATAGAAGTCTATGTCATTTTGCATTAATTATATATGTAGTATTGTTATAATTTTTCTGTTGTTTTTATAAATTTTTATTAATCATATACTGATAATTAACAATAATAGTGTTTAGTGGAAATTAAAAATAATTTTAATTTTAAGGGTATTGTTGACCATAAACATAAAAATGTAGGGCAAAATGGAAAATTGAAGATATAAGGACAAATGATGGTATATTGGACCTATAGTTAAATATGTAAGGGTAAAATTGATAATCAAAAATTTCTTATCAATCCTTACTTTTAATATATTGTAGATAATCAGCATGGAAATTACGAGGAGTAAGAAGAAATGGATTGCCTATTGTTTCCTTTTAGCTAATTACCTTTTCACTTTTGAGAGTTTATACATATAGTTAATCTACAAAATTAGATAAGATTATCGAAAAAAGTTAGTGTGATGAAATTTATCAATTGTCTTATTTAATTTTGCTAGGTTTAAAAGTTATTTATTATTATTATTTTTTTAACAATTATGTGTAAAAAATAATAAGAACACGGAACAAATTAGAATAAGAAACAAATGGTACCATAATTGTATAAAAATCAAATGAAAGATTACAAGAAAATGACTGATGCAACCTTAGAAACTTAATTAGAAGAGGGTGATTATACCAAAATAATCGCAGTTATTGTAGATTTGTAGTGATTAAGAATTTAGTTATTTTAAATTTTTCGATATTTCTAATAACAAATGTGATGAAGTGGCAATAAATATTCATGGAGATTGCTTTTTTCTTTTGCTATGGAAAGGGTATCACAAGTAATTTCCTGCAAAAGAATGGCCAATTTGGTGGTAGAACTTTATATAAACGACTAATTCATGCCAAGACTTTATCACATAAGCGTGCAAACATGAGGCTGGTAGTATTTTTCTTTTTGGCTACCATTGTGGCAACTTGCAATGCAGATTGCCATATTTTTCAAGAGGGTCAAATCTATCTTCTCCGGCCACGAGCTGGTGCTGCCGGCCACCGGCTTGAGGGCCTCGACTGCCTCAGCTGGCGTTTGGCTGTTGAAACCAACAACCTTCAAAGTTGGAGAACTGTGCCCATGTCTTGTGAAAACTATGTAGGTCACTATATGTTAGGCAAGCAATACCGACATGATTGCGAATTGGTAGCAGATGCTGCAATTAAATATGCCAAGAGCCTTAAACTTGCTGGCGACAGCAAGGACATTTGGATCTTTGACATTGACGAGACTACGCTTTCTAATATCCCATACTATGCTCGATCTGATGTGCTCTTTGGGTAACTACTACAATAAATACTTTATCTACACAAATGAGTCAAAAACTTGGATTATTTACTTTTACTGGAAAAATCCGGATGGCCAGGGCGTTGGTGACCGAACGGTGCCCAGTGCCATGGGCCCCGCATGAAAAAATACTGCCAAAAAATTCTGGGCCCGACCCGCAAAAAATTGTGAGGTGTCGGGCACCGGCCTGTCATTGCCTCTTCTGGCAGTGTCGGTCGGACCACTTTTGTTAGGGATTAAGCTGCAAGCATATGCACTTCTTTTCTCTATAATAGCACCACACGAGTTGTATATACATTACATTCGGAAAGACCAACCTCCCATGTGATTTCGACTGATAGTAATCCAACTCTAAAAAAGGTTAAAAAATGTTGTTCCAATGTATGTATGAATTTGCCACCAAATCTAACGTTAAATATATTTGATGTCAGGGCATTACCATACAACAGCTCAAGGTTTAACGAGTGGGTTGCAGAGGCAAAAGCACCGGCAGTTCCAGGAGCGCTTCGTCTATATGGAACATTGTTGAGTCTAGGTTTCAAAGTTGTCTTCTTAACAGGAAGTAGAGAACATGTCAGAGAGGCCAGGATAGCAAATCTGAAGGCAGTTGGTTACCATACTTGGGAGAAACTCATTCTCAAGTAAACTTGCAATTATATTTTCTATTATCTGTCTGCATTGTTTTAGTAATATAGTCGATTTTTAAAAGTAACAGAAAATCGTAATCTAGTATTACTTTGGGTGCAGGGGAGATGCTGATAAGGGCCTCACAGCATTGGCGTATAAATCAAAAAGGAGGACAGAGCTAGTAAATGCAGGATACAGAATTCTTGGAAATTCTGGAGACCAATGGAGTGATATTCTTGGAGACAATAATGGCAATCGAACGTTCAAAGTCCCAGATCCCATGTACTACATTGGTTGAGCGATAAGCAAATTCTGTCTAGTCTCTTTTAGCTCTCTTTCTCTCGTCTTTCGAAGCATCGGGAATAAATTTCAATGTGTTTCAAGAATAAACAATGAGAGCTTCAGATCAAGATATGAGCCTTGTCTTTCGGCATACCAACCATTCATTATCTTTTATTTCGCGTATTTGCAATTATTTTCATAGATTTGTTTTCTTTTGGTACGGTCTATTTAGAGTTTTGAAATTGTTAATAAAATAAAATCAAATAAAAATATGTTTAGCACATATTTATAAACCATTTATAAACACTCAAAACAACTTTTTATTCATATATTTTAAGAAATGCACAACTGCACAAATACGATTGCTTAATCATAATTAATTTTCAACTATTTATAATTTAAATTGTTTATAAACACTTTCAAGACATACTCAAGTTTCTTGTTTCTTCAAAAAATAAAGTTTTTATATATGAATTTCAACGCAAAATATTAGACTAAGTAAAAATCATAAATTTAAGTCTTACACAGTAGACTTTCATAAAAGAAAATGACTTCAAAGTACCCATGAGAAGATATGTTGAAAATAAAACGTAAATGAATAAATATAGCATATTTCTAAAAACTTAAGTTCTTAAATGAAGTAGTTAAGAAGGCATGTGTACTCTTGAAGAGTCATCTGGTATTATCTATGGAATTTATTTCAGTTTAATTAATATAAAGTAAGACACTCGTTATAGGTATTAAAAAAGACTAATACTTGCCCCTCGGGGCATAATTCAGTGGTGTAAAGGATAGGAGTGAATTTATCTCATGCCTTGCTGGCAGCCACAGTATGAGGGTTCGATTCCTGAGACATGGAATTGGACTCCTTGTAGGCGCAGTGTACATGCAACTCTTGTTCCCTGACGTGTTGAAGCACATCCCGCAATTTACCTCCCTCACAAAACCCTAGGGACGGGATAGTAGGGGCCCTCAAGGTTGACAGGTTGAGGTTCAACCTTTTTTTTTTTTTTTTAAAGACTAATACTTTCATGTCTTGAGTTCATCAAGTATTTAAAACTTGTTTGCTTTCCTTCTCAACCCACACGTCTTATCAGCGAGATAGCAAAAAATCTCTTTAGGTCATGCCCGCTCAATTCGTGTGAGCTATTTACAAGGACAACTTCCTCGGCAGGAGACCTAAGCATCTCTTTCAGGACTAGCCTCATAACCCGCACAAGTTAAAAAGACTCCTTGGCAGGAGAGTCTAGCACTTCTTCAGGGTTGCCTTCTCAACCTACACGAATAATATTTAGCAAGAACCATCTCCATGAAAAGTCGACCACCTCTAAGGTTAACCTCTTCAAGCCAGTAATTTACGAGAAGAGCCTCATTGGCAGGGGAGCCAAGTGCTTCGACTAAGACTCACCTAAAAAGTTTGTCTGGGCTCAATCAACACTTCACTAGATATAGATGGAGAATCTATAGATCGTAGTAGTTCGCCAACCTTTCTAACTAGAATGGTGCTCTATTTACATGGGAAAAGCATACAGACATTTCACAGTATATACACAAGAGTGGGGCCCACCTCAATAAAATATTCACATGGAGCCCACCCCCATGTGACTCCCCTATATCACCTCTGTGAGAAAATGCATTCTAACTAACATACAATAATATTTCACTTCACGGCTTGAAAAGTGAGTCGAGTGCCTATGAAATGACTTGCTTCTATACTCACGAATTTGTTTAAAAGGTTTCATCTAGGCGGTGGAGTCAAATACCTGAGGCACTTGCTCTCAAAACTCGTATACTCTTAGTCAGTTGCTTCATCTCAACAAGTCAAGTGCCTCGTATAAGACTTGCTTTAATAACGGTACAGATTTGTTTAAAATTTTTTGCCTCCAAGACTAGCCTAGGCTCAATAAACCTTGACAAGTGAACCAAGTGCCTCAAATAGGATTTACCTTAACAATTGCGTGACTTTGATTAAAACTTCACTTAGGCTTGAATTCGTTTTTTTCCAATGAGTAGTTAGACACGTCTTGTTTTTCCTCAATTAAATAAATAGAAAAAAAAATTATTGAATCACGTTGTCTCATAGACCTTCCAAAATTAGAGGATCTTTGTGACAACTTCTAATTTTCCTTTTTTTGCTACCTCACGCTGATAGGTTCCATGTCATATCTCGTTGAAGAAGTTTTTTTCAATCATGCAATGTACACCATGATTTACACTTTGTCACATGGCAGTGTCATTTGGCGGGTTTTTTTTTTTTTTTTTTTTGGGTTATGCAAACAAGACAAATGTCAACATTGATGTTAACTTTAGAATCTACAAATGGCAAAATTCAGTTTTTCTTTTTTTTTTTCCTTTCTTCTCCCTTTCATTTTTTTCCTTTTTTTGTGGACAATGCCCGCTTGATGATGTGGCACTTCTTCTTTTTTTAACAATTCACTGCCATTTGGGAGCCATTTGATTTGAGAGAATTCATCCTTCAGTCACATCATTCTTGACCCACCATTTCACGACTTCTGTATTTGGTGCAGGGTTTTGTCTTTGTTTTTTAATTATACCCCTTTAATGGCAAAGAAATCACGGTGCATATTTTGAAAATTGGGTAGTTGTAGTTATGAGTAAAATTTGTAAACTTTAAAAGAAAGGAATAACCCTTGACAGACTTTGTCAAGTCGGTGTTAGAAATGATGAATAAAGAAAGAGTTGTTCACTATACAATGGTCAAAAAATTTCTACAAATCAAATGAAATTGAGCTTTGAACAGGTGACTACTCATCCCTCTCGTGCTTCAAGGATATAATTGTTTGAGCCCAGAAGCGCATATAGGGGTGGGCATGGGTCACGTGACCCCCAACTTGGGTGGTGGTGGTTTTTTTTTTTCTTTATTATTATTTTTTTTTGGGTTTCAATTTTAGAAGTTATTATGAGATATCAAATGAAATCAAATTATTATATTCTGAATATTATTTCAAAGTGTTCGCGGCCTAATTTTCTATGTTGTTAATGTTACTTGAAACGGCCAATTGTTGTAAATGTTACAGCTTGTCAAAGTAAGTCATTTCAAACTATTATTTCTAGAATTTTGATAACATACTAATTTTAAAAATTCTCTGACGATCGTACACTAGTTGAATCCACAAAGCGTCTATGACATTTGAAAGCTCATTTCGTGAACTACATCGTAAGCATACCGAATGGTCCAAACAAATATCGAAAATAGTTAATGATATATCAAACGCGCTTCTTAAAAATAGACGTATAACTCGTATTTTCTTTAAAAATTTTCAATTATTATTATTTTTTGTGATACAAATTTTCAATATAATTTACATCGTTTTATTAAAAAAATTTACATGAGATATGACATTAAAATTTTTTGAATTCTTACATCCAAATAAATTATACTCATGTAAATTTTTGGATGTAAAATTACATGGGTTATATTTCTTCGGATAAAATTTTTTAGTGAAAAATTCTTCACAACTGCAAGTTTTATTGAGCCTAACTTCAAATGTCTGTGTCCGCCCCTGTTTGAGCCCTTTTTGGAAGAATAAATTTAGTAAAGTTATA
The DNA here is from genome assembly GCF_002742605.1 of Olea europaea var. sylvestris. Classification (NCBI taxonomy): domain Eukaryota; kingdom Viridiplantae; phylum Streptophyta; class Magnoliopsida; order Lamiales; family Oleaceae; genus Olea; species Olea europaea. The sequence goes on along the minus strand of NW_019245355.1, from coordinate 53,516 downwards.
TTTAGAAAATGTATGGTTAACAAATCTTTTTCATGTAAAATTATTTTATTGAAAGAACGTGTTGTTGAACATGAAAATATCTGAAAAGTACAAGGAGATAATACAAACACAAGATAGATTTAAACTGTAGAGATTAGCTAAAAGATATATAAAAAAATAAAAGCAAACAAAAGTAAATGGAGAAAATTATTTTAAAAAAAATTAATTAAAGTAGTAATTAAAGTAAAATATATTTTCCAGCAACATCGTCAAAAACTTATTTGCTATGAAAGTGCAAAATGCAAGCGCACGGGTGGAATTCAAGTAATAAAAATGGATTTTTTGAGTCCGAATTGTCGATCCCTCGAAAAATATATACTTTCGATTATACAACTTTAATTAATTTAATTCTAGAAAAAAAAAGAAACACATAATAAATATTTAGTTTTGGAAAATAACTAAAAATCTACAAAATAAGGAAATATAAAAATCTTAGAAATTTCGGCGGAAAGCGTGATGGGATTCATGGTTTTATTTAACTGTCGCCTAATTAATTTCTCGACAAGCTAATTATAAATTACTCATTTACATTGTTAGACTCGATTTTTCAATTTTAGTTAATTACTTCTCTCGAACGAAATTAATCCTAGTTGATTGGATTAACATATTATATTTCTACGTTGATTCAAATCAAACAATCGCATTAAATTTTTGTAAAGTAGCTCAATCTGTTACTTAGAGTTAGGTGTATATTTCTATCACCTATACAAGTTTAATGTTTCTACTATTTAATCTAAAATGCACAATCTTCTCTTGAACGATGTACAATCACTAAATTTTATAATTCATTGACCATATAAATGAAAATGCAATAAATAACAATAGTAAAAACACATGAAAGTAAGTAACTTAACATTAAAGAGAAAATATTAAAATTAATTAAAATTAAGTGAAACTAATAACACAAGTCTCAACACCATAAATTAAGCCATATTGTATAAATGATAAAAATGAGAATATTTCATACAATACATTACAAACATGACAAAAAAATTGAGAAAATGCAAAGTTATAGGAAAACACTTTTTGAAACTTGGCCTTGATTTTCCCAAATATTTCTCCACCTTAGAAGTATTATTCTTGCTCTATGATTTCTCCTCCAACTATTAACAAGAAAAAGAAGAGAAAAAGAAAGATGCCAGAAAAAGAAAGAAAAATGAAAAAGATTAAGGAAAAAATAAATAAATAAATAAAAATGAAAGAGACGAAGACCGGCTCCCAGCAGAAATAGCAGAACTCAATTTAAAACCTAATAAGAAATTGCATCTCAGGTCCTTAAAGTTTTGGAAAAGCCAAAATACTGTCCCCGGGTCCTTTTTTAATTAAAATGGCGCCTAGGAGCCACTGCGCCGCATCTCTGTCAAAAGACAAAAAAATTGACTTCAATTTTACAGCCAAGTCCCTTAGATAATTGCATATCAGGTCTTTTAATTTTGAACTTGTACAATTTAGTCCTCAAAATTTGACTTTTATATCATTTTGCCCTCCACAAATTGAGCCCATAGTCATCAACTTTTGATATTTGTGTACTTTGGTCCCAACTTCACATTTTTGTATGCTTTTGATCCCTTTTCACTCCATTTTGCTGTGTTCTCTTTCTTTTGGTGGTTTTTACCTTCAAAAGCAATAATTGTATAATTGTGAACAGAAATTCCCTCAATTTAATCAACAATTAACTTGGTAAAGTATCTAATAAGTGTGCGAAAATACATATACCATTCATTACCCATTTATATTCATTTATAATTTTAACTATTATGAGATTAAATCTTCTCCCTACCAATTTTTTTTTTTTATGCAATATAAATTCTATGCATTACATGAATGACTATACATAGGTGTAGGGGACTATTGTTATTAACCATATGTAACGCTTCCAAGCAAGGGGATCACGTGGAAGCCCCATGTGCATTCAAATTGAGAATAAAGAAAGGGATATTGAAGTGCTCTCATCAAATAGTCGATGCCCAACTGCTGAAGTGTTCTCCTCATCTAGTTGAAGTGGTTTTCTCATTTTTGTCAAACCCCTTCACATCCAAGGTCCATAACTCTTAGAAGTGGGTCTAATAGACATATCTTTAGGACTAATTGATGTGACGTCCTTATTAAATAGATGTTAGGAATATCAGTTTAAGAGTGTAAGGCGACTAACTCCTTATCAAATGATTATCAATGTAATTAATGTGAGATAGAATGACGCGACATCAGAGTCTAGCAGATCAGGCCACGTGGATCTAATCCAATGGTGAACATGTCGGCCTGGTTACTATAATAGCGGTTTTTGTAATGTTTTGAGGTATTTTTCTCCCAACACACATTTTACTCTTTATCACATCTTCTCTCCTTTACAAGTATATGCCTTATTTTCCTAATCGAATGTATTTGATCAACAACTGAATATTCGTTTAAGCTTACAATCAACTTATTGAGGAATACGCCCATGTGTGCATCATTTTGATCGACGCATGTTGACATGTTTTTGGAGGTCAACATTAACCATTTATAAACACTTTTTCGAACATGCTTCCCACCAATTTGACTAGTGTAAAACTAAAAGACCAGTCGAAAATGATTAGAAATAAGCCATTATATTATGAACTACATATTAATGATGAGATTTAACATCGCTTAAATAGCATTCTTGCTTACAAGATCATCCTTTTAATAATATAGGCTTGTTTTGATGTAAATTTTTGAACGAATTTTGCTAAAAAAAAAAAAAACATTTAGAGGAAAAAATTATGAATTCAGGTGTAATATTACTTTATTATGAGAATGTATGATTGAAATGAGTTTAAAAAGGGAAAAAAAATATTTTTAAAATACTCGGATTTAAAGCGGCTAAATGTCAAGAGTCGATAGCACGTTGATAAATCATTAAGGTTGGATGTACAAAATTTTCTGCACCGAACATTCAAAATTGTATGGATAAGGTCTAATAATTTCTGATAATTATTGGCTGAGTAATACAAATGTTTAAGTCTATTTTCCTTTGAGATTGCATTTTAAAATAATAAATTGAAGAAGAATATATAATTAAAAAATTAAAAAAATTAAATTTATGTGTAAGATTATTTTATTGAAAAATGTGTGATTAAAAAGAAAAAAAAAAGAAGAAGTACATTTTTAAAATAATAGGATCAAACAAGGGCAAAATATGCAAAAATGAAATTTTATAATTTTAGTATTTTCCTCATCTGTACCGTATAAAATATATACGATATGAATTCACGTTTGGTCCTAAAAGCTGTAGGCAATCTGAGTATATTCACATGGTGTACGGTTTTTGCAGGTAGGACCAACTATTATTCCTTAGTTTTTTTTTTTTTTTTTCTCCTTCCCCTAGTCAAATCAGTGAAATGTAGCCCCATGTTTATATATTATTCTTCAAATAGAATTATCCTTTTATTTATTTTTTTCTTCCCCTAGTCAAATCAGTGAAATGTAGCCCCATGTTTGTATATCATTCTTCAAATAGAATTATCCTTTTATTTATTTTATTTATTTTTTTCTTCCCCTAATCAAATCAGTGAAATGTAGCCCCATGTTTGCATATCATTCTTCAAATAGAATTATCCTTTTATTTATTTATTTATTTTTATTTATATCATAGTGTGAATGAAAATTCATTGCACGTGTACACATAACAAATAGCCAAGTTTGATTTTACTAATGTATAAATAAAAATGCATTTTTTTTTAGATTTGAAATTAATAAAGTATACCGCTACTAAAAGTTTGTTTGGTAGGGATTTT
>NW_019245355.1:39635-48365 GCF_002742605.1 Olea europaea var. sylvestris | reverse complement strand
ACAAAATGTGATAATAACATAGAAACATGACCCAAAAAAATTCTTTGATCAACAAAATGCGATTGTGCGCATGATTGTCCGGCCAATAACTATAGTGTCCTCCACAAGCCAAATCGAATAATGTTATTCAACCCCATTTGTACTTGACGCAATATATGTGGCAGTGAAGTTATTGTCACAGTATCAATAAAGTTTTAATGTATTTTTATGTATTAAGAATAATGAACCATGTTACATGTATCGAATTTTTTTACTTAATCCCTTACCGACTATTCACAATAGGGGGGTGAGAACCACATTTTGGGATTTTTTTTTATTCACTCCGATCCCACGTACATGTGAGAGGGGGTAAACAATTCGGTACACCTTTGAGTGTACCAATAGAATTATTATTGAATAATATAGTACTCATCCTACCGTCACATATACTATTGCTTAGTACAACCCCTCAGGGCATATTTCAGTAGTGCAAAGAATAAGGGTGAGATATACTCAACTTTGCTAACAGCCACAGTATGAGGGTTCGATTCCTGAGACATGGAATTAAACTCCTTGTAGGCGCAGTGTACATACAACTCTTGTTCCCTGACCTGTTGAAACACATCCCGCAATTTACCTCCCTCACAAAATCCTAGGGACGGGATAGTAGGGGCCCTCAAGGTTGACAGGTTGAGGTTCAACCTTATTTTTTTTTTTTTTTTTTTTAAAGACTAATACTTTCATGTCTTGAGTTCATCAAGTATTTAAAACTTGTTTGCTTTCCTTCTCAACCCACACGTCTTATCAGTGAGATAGCAAAAAATCTCTTTAGGTCATGCACCCCTCAATTCGTGTGAGCTATTTACAAGGACAACTTCCTCGGCAGGAGACCTAAGCATCTCTTTCAGGACTAGCCTCATAACCCGCACAAGTTAAAAAGACTCCTTAGCAGGAGAGTCTAGCACTTCTTCAGGGTTGCCTTCTCAACCTACACGAATAATATTTAGCAAGAACCATCTCCATGAAAAGTCGACCACCTCTAAGGTTAACCTCTTCAAGCCAGTAATTTACGAGAAGAGCCTCATTGGCAGGGGAGCCAAGTGCTTCGACTAAGACTCACCTAAAAAGTTTGTCTGGGCTCAATCAACACTTCACTAGATATAGATGGAGAATCTATAGATCGTAGTAGTTCGCCAACCTTTCTAACTAGAATGGTGCTCTATTTACATGGGAAAAGCATACAGACATTTCACAGTATATACACAAGAGTGGGGCCCACCTCAATAAAATATTCACATGGAGCCCACCCCCATGTGACTCCCCTATATCACCTCTGTGAGAAAATGCATTCTAACTAACATACAATAATATTTCACTTCACTGCTTGAAAAGTGAAATGACTTGCTTCTATACTCACGAATTTGTTTAAAAGGTTTCATCTAGGCGGTGGAGTCAAATACCTGAGGCACTTGCTCTCAAAACTCGTATACTCTTAGTCAGTTGCTTCATCTCAACAAGTCAAGTGCCTCGTATAAGACTTGCTTTAATAACGGTACAGATTTGTTTAAAATTTTTTGCCTCCAAGACTAGCCTAGGCTCAATAAACCTTGACAAGTGAACCAAGTGCCTCAAATAGGATTTACCTTAACAATTGCGTGACTTTGATTAAAACTTCACTTAGGCTTGAATTCGTTTTTTTCCAATGAGTAGTTAGACACGTCTTGTTTTTCCTCAATTAAATAAATAGAAAAAAAAATTATTGAATCACGTTGTCTCATAGACCTTCCAAAATTAGAGGATCTTTGTGACAACTTCTAATTTTCCTTTTTTTGCTACCTCACGCTGATAGGTTCCATGTCATATCTCGTTGAAGAAGTTTTTTTCAATCATGCAATGTACACCATGATTTACACTTTGTCACATGGCAGTGTCATTTGGCGGGTTTTTTTTTTTTTTTTGCAAACAAGACAAATGTCAACATTGATGTTAACTGTAGAATCTACAAATGGCAAAATTCAGTTTTTCATTTTTTTCTTTCTTCTCCCTTTCATTTTTTTCCTTTTTTGTGGACAATGCCCACTTGATGATGTGGCACTTCTTCTTTTTTTAACAATTCACTGCCATTTGGGAGCCATTTGATTTGAAAGAATTCATCCTTCAGTCACATCATTCTTGACCCACCATTTCACGACTTCTGTATTTGGTGCAGGGTTTTGTCTTTGTTTTTTAATTATACCCCTTTAATGTCAAAGAAATCACGGTGCATATTTTGAAAATTGGGTAGTTGTAGTTATGAGTAAAATTTGTAAACTTTAAAAGAAAGGAATAACTCTTGACAGACTTTGTCAAGTTGGTGTTAGAAATAATGAATAAAGAAAGAGTTGTTCACTATACAATGGTAAAAAAATTTCTACAAATCAAATGAAATTGAGCTTTGAACAAGTGACTACTTATCCCTCGCGTGCTTCAAGGATATAATTGTTTGAGCCCAGAGGCGCACATAGGGGTGGGCATGGGTCACGTGACCCCCAACTTGGGTGGGGGTGGCTATTTTTTTTTTTTTTTTTTTTTTTTTGGGTTTCAATTTTAGAAGTTATTATGAGATATCAAATGAAATCAAATTATTGTATTCTGAATATTATTTCAAAGTGTTCGCGGCCTAATTTTCTATGTTGTTAATGTTACTTGAAACGGCCAACCGTTGTAAATGTTACAGCTTGTCAAAGTAAGTCATTTCAAAATATTATTTCGAGAATTTCGATAACATGCTAATTTTAAAAATTCTCTGGTGATCGTACACTAGTTGAATCCACAAAGCGTCTATGTCATTTGAAAGCTCATTTCGTGAACTACATCGTAGGCATACCGAATGGTCCAAACAAATATCGAAAATAGTTAATGATATATCAAACGCGCTTCTTAAAAAGAGACGTATAACTCGTATTTTCTTTAAAAATTTTCAATTATTATTATTTTTTGCGATACAAATTTTCAATATAATTTACATCGTTTTATTAAAAAAATTTACATGGGATATGACATTAAAATTTTTTGAATTTTTACATCCAAATAAGTTATACTCATGTAAATTTTTGGATGTAAAATTACATGGGTTATATTTCTTCGGATAAAATTTTTTAGCAAAAAATTCTTCACAACTGCAAGTTTTATTGAGCCTAACTTCAAATGTCTGTGTTCGTCCCTGTTTGAGCCCTTTTTGGAAGAATAAATTTAGTAAAGTGATATTTAGAAAATGTATGGTTAACAAATCATTTTCATGTAAAATTATTTTATTGAAAGAACGTGTTGTTGAACATGAAAATATCTGAAAAGTACAAGGAGATAATACAAACACAAGATAGATTTAAACTGTAGAGGTTAGCTAAAAGATATATAAAAAAATAAAAGCGAACAAAAGTAAATGGAGAAAATTGTTTAAACAAAAATTAATTAAAGTAGTAATCAAAGTAAAATATATTTTCCAGCAACATCGTCAAAAACTTATTTGCTATGAAAGTGCAGAATGCAAGTGCACGGGTGGAATTCAAGTAATAAAAATGGATTTTTTGAGTTCGAATTGTCGATCCCTCGAAAAATATATACTTTCGATTATACAACTTTAATTAATTTAATTCTAAAAAAAAAGGAAACACATAATAAATATTTAGTCTTGGAAAATAACTAAAAATCTACAAAATAAGGAAATATAAAAATCTTAGAAATTTCGGAGGAAAGCGTGATGGGATTCATGGTTTTATTTAACTGTCGCCTAATTAATTTCTCGACAAGCTAATTATAAATTACTCATTTACATTGTTAGACTCGATTTTTCAATTTTAGTTAATTACTTCTCTCGAATAAAATTAATTCTAGTTGATTGGTTTAACATATTATATTTCTACGTTGATTCAAATCAAACAATCGCATTAAATTTTTGTAAAGTAGCTCAATGTGTTACTTAGAGTTAGGTGTATATTTCTATCACCTATACAAGTTTAAGGTTTCTACTATTTAATCTAAAATGCACAATCTTCTCTTGAACGATGTACAAATCACTAAATTTTATAATTCATTGACCATATAAATGAAAATGCAATAAATAACAATAGTAAAAACACATGAAAGTAAGTAACTTAACATTAAAGAGAAAATATTAAAATTAATTAAAATTAAGTGAAACTAATAACACAAGTCTCAACACCATAAATTAAGCCATATTGTATAAATGATAAAAATGAGAATATTTCATACAATACATTACAAATATAACAAAAATATTGAGAAAATGCAAAGTTATAGGTAAACACTTTTTGAAACTTGGCCTTGATTTTCCCAAATAGTTCTCCACCTTAGAAGTATTATTCTTGCTCTATGATTTCTCCTCCAACTATTAACAAGAAAAAGAAGAGAAAAAGAAAGATGCCAGAAAAAGAAAGAAAAATGAAAAAGATTAAGGAAAAAATAAATAAATAAATAAAAATGAAAGAGACGAAGACCGGCTCCCAGCAACGGCTCCCAGCAGAAATAGCAGAACTCAATTTAAAACCTAATAAGAAATTGCATCTCAGGTCCTTAAAGTTTTGGAAAAGCCAAAATACTGTCCCCTGGTCCTTTTTTAATTAAAATGGCGCCTAGGAGCCACTGCGCCGCATCTCTGTCAAAAGCCAAAAAATTGACTTCAATTTTACAGCCAAGTCCCTTAGATAATTGCATATCAGGTCTTTTAATTTTGAACTTGTACAATTTAGTCCTCAAAATTTGACTTTTATATCATTTTGCCCTCCACAAATTGAGCCCATAGTCATCAACTTTTGATATTTGTGTACTTTGATCCCAACTTCACATTTTTGTATGCTTTTGATCCCTTTTCACTCCATTTTGCTGTGTTCTCTTTCTTTTGGTGGTTTTTACCTACAAAAGCAATAATTGTATAATTGTGAACAGAAATTCCCTCAATTTAATCAACAATTAACTTGTTAAAGTATCTAATAAATGTGCGAAAATACATATATCATTCATTACCCATTTATATTCATTTATAATTTTAACTATTAAGAGATTAAATCTTCTCCCTACCAATTTTTTTTTTATGCAATATAAATTCTATGCATTACATGAATGACTATACATAGGCGTAGGGGACTATTGTTATTAACCATATGTAACGCTTCCAAGCAAGGGGATCACGTGGAAGCCCAATGTGCATTCAAATTGAGAATAAAGAAAGGGATATTGAAGTGCTCTCATCAAATAGTCGATGCCCAACTGCTGAAGTCTTATCCTCATCTAGTTGAAGTGGTTTTCTCATTTTTGTCAAACCCCTTCACATCCAAGGTCCATAACTCTTAGAAGTGGGTCTAATAGACATATCTTTAGGACTAATTGATGTGACGTCCTCATTAAATAGATGTTAGGAATATCAGTTTAAGAGTGTAAGGCGACTAACTCCTTATCAAATGATTATCAATGTAATTAATGTGAGATAGGATGATGCGACATCAGAGTCTAGCAGATCAGGCCACGTGGATCTAATCCAATGGTGAACATGTCGGCCTGGTTACTATAATAGCGGTTTTTGTAATGTTTTGAGGCATTTTTCTCCCAACACACATTTTACTCTTTATCACATCTTCTCTCCTTTGCAAGTATATGCCTTATTTTCCTAATCGAATGTATTTGATCAACAACTGAATATTTGTTTAAGCTTACAATCAACTTATTGAGGAATACGCCCATGTGTGCATCATTTTGATTGACACATGTTGACATGTTTTTGGAGGTCAACATTAACCATTTATAAACACTTTTTCGAACATGCTTCCCACCAATTTGACTAGTGTAAAACTAAAAGACCAGTCGAAAATGATTACAAATAAGCCACCATATTATGAACTACATATTAATGATGAGATTTAACATCGCTTAAATAGCATTCTTGCTTACAAGATCATCCTTTTAATAATATAGGCTTGTTTTGATGTAAATTTTTGAACGAATTTTGCTAAAAAAAAAAAAACATTTAGAGGAAAAAATTATGAATTCAGGTGTAATATTACTTTATTATGAGAATGTATGATTGAAATGAGTTTAAAAAGGGAAAAAATATTTTTAAAATACTCGGATTTAAAGCGGCTAAATGTCAAGAGTCGATAGCACGTTGATAAATCATTAAGGTTGGATGTACAAAATTTTCTGCACCGAACATTCAAAATTGTATGGATAAGGTCTAATAATTTCTGATAATTATTGGCTGAGTAATACAAATGTTTAAGTCTATTTTCCTTTGAGAATGCATTTTAAAATAATAAATTGAAGAAGAATATATAATTAAAAAATTAAAAAAATTAAATTTATGTGTAACATTATTTTATTGAAAAATGTGTGATTAAAAAGGAAAAAAAAAAAAGAAGAAGTACATTTTTAAAATAATAGGATCAAACAAGGGCAAAATATGCAAAAATGAAATTTTGTAGTTTTAGTATTTTCCTCATCTGTACCGTATAAAATATATATGATATGAATTCACGTTAAACATAGGGTGGTCCTAAAAGCTGTAGGCAGTCTGTAGGCAATCTGAGTATATTCACATGGTGTACCCATTGCAGAAACTATTGGCTATCGGCGTTCATACTTTCGCTAGAAGTCAACTAATTCTTTTGAATTTTTCCTTAATGCATTGTTACTAGGCCAATTATGATTAAAGTAATCAAGTAATTCAACAGACAACGCATTTTGACTAGTACATGCAGTAGAAGACAAACTACTATGACTGGAGGAATTATATGCATGTCAAATTTGACCATATCTATATGAGTTCATACCTTCAAATAAATTTAAAATTTCAGCGTCGTCATCTCCTAAATTAGTGGGAGGAGTACTTGTAGAGCCGAAGGGTACATGAGTAACTTGTGTACCCATTCGTGAAGCATATATTACATACATTTCAGATAAAGTTGCATCCAAATTCCTATAGGTAATAGGTATGCTAAAAGTTAAAGATTCTGACATTCGCTCAATTATAAATTTAGTACCAGATAAATTATATTGGGGGTCCATGATGCATGCTAACGGAAATAACATGGGCAAGTCTTCCCAATATTTTCTAAACTTTAATTCCATGGCATTTATAACTGAACTAAAATCGGGATCATTTTTAAATCTATCAAAAGCCCTAGCAACTAGATAAAGACGTTGAAGGACCATACAACTAGTAGAATAATAAACACCAGACAAAATATTTGTAGCATCATAAAAACTTTTCAAAAAATGTTTAATTTTAGTAACTAAAATCCAATCGGACTCAATCAAAACACTTTCCTCGTCGTCTCTAAAATGCCTACTGTTATAAAATTCAGTAATTAAATGTTCGAAATCTTCACATGATTTTAATAATAAATATGTGGAGTTTCATCTATGCGCTACGTCACTAATAAAAGTTTTTGAATGCGACACCCCATGTTCGGCACAAAAGTCCTCAAATGCTTCTTTTCTACTATGTGAAATAGTAATATAAATTAGTTCATCCCTAATTCGTTGAATTTTATCCTTAACATGTTTTAAACCATCTTGTACTATTAAATTTAAAATATGACATACACATCGAATATGAAATAAAAAAACACCAAATTCAGGTTGAAGTACTCTTTGCAATTTCTCGATAACAGGCTTATTTACATTAGCGTTGTCGAACGTAAAAGAACGAATTTTACTCTTGCATTTATATTCTCTAATAACGTTCATAATAGCACTAAATATATTGGGAGCATTGTGCGGGTACTCAATAATTTTAAAAGCAATTATTTTTTTATGCATGATCCAAAGTGGGTCTATATAGTGTGCAGTTGCAGCCATATAATCTCTTTTATTAATTTCTTCCCATAAATCCGAAGTTAAAGATATTACACCCCCATATTTTTCTAAATCGGCAATCAATGTTTTCTTTGCATTTAAAAAATATTCTATTGTATCAGAACGAAGAGTATTTCGACTTACCCCAGCGTACCTCGGTTGAAGACATTCTTTGACAATGTAACGAAATGTTGGTTGTCCGTTTGTGCTAGTGGCAACTCAGATCCGGCAAGTTCTTTCCTCCGAATACATCCACGTATTAAGTGGCGTAGTAGTAGTAGCACCGCTGCCTGAAGTACCAAATTGTAGTTGCGTTTGACCAACAGGAAGAAGACCATGTTTGGCCGTACATACTTTGTAGTGACGTTTGAGGTGGGTGGTTCCAATGCCTTTTTGATGAGTCAATCGTTGTTGACAGTATTTACATACTGCTTTGGTTTCTGGAATTCCATCGACCATACGACCAGTTTGAACCAATTTAAAATGATCCCAACATGTTGCATGCTTCTTTACCTTTCTCTTCCCTCTTGTATCGGGAATTTCAATAACAGGTTCATCATCCTGTTCCAAATCAATTGGAGCCTTAGCATCAACGTCATCCAAATTAATTTGATGAATACTTTCATGAACATTGTAATCTTCAATATTTTCTGGAATGGGTACGTCATTTAGACCGGCAAACTCATTCCCATATTGATTCCCATATTGATTATGGGACACATTTGTTTCATTTCCGACTCCGACATCGAACAAGTTTTCAATAAATGAGCGTGAATCCATTTGTGATTAATTAAAATTGAATGTTGAAGAAAAAGAAGTGAAGTAGAATTGAGAAATGAATGAAGATTATGTAGTAGTGTAGAAACTATATTGTAAAATCAAGATTATAATTTAATGATATGA